>NC_034592.1:38000401-38027422 GCF_900095145.1 Mus pahari | reverse complement strand
GAGTACTACTCAGCTATTAAAAACAATGAACATTTTCATGAAATTCTTAGGCAAATGGATGTATCTGGAGGATATCATCCTGAGTGAGGTAACCTAATCACAAAAGAACACACATGATATGCACTCATTGATAAGTGGATATTAGCCTAGAAACTTAGAATATCCAAGATACAATTTCCAAAACACATGAAACTCAAGATGAAGGAAGACCAAAGTGTGGATACTTTGTTCCTTCTTAGAATGGGGGACAAAATACCCATGGAAGGACTTACAGAGAAAGTTCGGAGCTGAGATGGAAGCAAGGACTATCCAGAGACTGTCCCACCTGGGGATCCACCCAATAAACAACCACCAAACCCAGACACTATTGCATATGCCAGCAAGATTTTGCTGGCAGGACCCTGATATAGCTATCTCTTGTGAGGCTCTGCCAGTGCCTGGCAAATACAGAAGTGGATGCTCACAGTCATCTATTAGATGGAACACTGGGCCCCCAATGAAGGAGCTAGAGAAAGTAGCCAAGGAGCTAAAGGGTCTGCAACCCTATAGGAAGAACAACAATATGAACTAACCAGTACCCACCCCCCAGAGCTTGTGTCTCTAGTTGCATATGTAGCAGAAGATAGCCTAGTAGGCCATCAATGGGATGAGGCCCTTGGTTTTTCGAGAATTATATGCCCCAGTACAGGGGAACACCAGTGCCAGGAAGTGGGAGTGGGTGGGTTGGGGAGCCGGGTGTGGGGAGGGTATAGGGGACTTTTTCGAAAGCATTTGAAATGTAAATGAAGAAAATAGCTAATAAAAAATCTAAATATTTTATAAAACATTATTGAAAAAAACAAATCTATTTTCTCTTCTACCTGAAATGGATATTTTCGTGGCATTGCATGTGTACCCAATGAGTGAGGATGGCAAATAGAGCAACCTACTTCCTGCCCATTTCTCCTCTGGGCTACCTAGTAATAAAGACAGCTTCTGGGCAAAGGACATTCATGGCGTATGTAAAGGGGGAATTACAATGGAATCTGGGGATGTCCAGGCTCAGATAAAAAGGAAAGACCAGAGTCTAACTGGCTTCAACTTAATTGGAAACAGAACTTGGGAGAACATTGAAACATTCTGGAATGCAGTATTTTCCTCATGTTCTTATTGTTTGTTTTCTTAAGCTGGAAGGGTTTGTTTGCTTGTGTTCAAAGTCAGTGTTGAAATGGAGGGTACTGAGATCCTGGGATAGAGCTCATGGCCAAGTGTGGGAAATCGGGGAGCCGTGTAATAGCAAGTCTAGGATCAGTGTGCGGGAGAGAACAGAGAAAGTCTAGGCAAAAAGGCT
This sequence comes from Mus pahari, assembly GCF_900095145.1. NCBI lineage: Eukaryota > Metazoa > Chordata > Mammalia > Rodentia > Muridae > Mus > Mus pahari. The sequence goes on along the minus strand of NC_034592.1, from coordinate 38,026,092 downwards.
GACTCAGCCTTCGAGGTTTCCAGAGGCACAGTCTGGGGTTTTTGAAGAGAAGGCCCTGAAGAGTGAGGAGGAGAGGAGGAGGAAAATAGATGTTGCTGCAGTTTAGATATAAAAATATCCTTAGGCTCACGTGTTAGAACATATTCCCAGTTGGTAGCTCTTGTCTTGGAAGAGTATGGAACCTTTAGGAGGTAAAAACCTCATTGAAGGGAATGGGTCCCTGGTTGAAGAAGATATCAGTGTTTTGTAGCCCAGCCTCAGTCCTGTTCATTCCTGCTTCCTGACTGTGGGCAAAATGTGGCCAACCAGCCAGTCAGCCTCATGCTCCTGGTTCCACACCTCCATTCCCTGCAGTGTTACTGTGTCATCCTACTATGGTGACCTGTACTCCTCTGGACTGAAAAGACAAACCTTATTTCTCCAAGTCACATCCAAAGGATGACAGCAACATAACAGCAACAAAGGAGAGACGTGACTGACTCTGTTGTCCATCAAATGACACCACTGGAGGCTGGAGAGAGGGCTCAGTGGTTAAGGGCTGCTCTTCCATAGGATCTCAGTCCATTCCTACTGCCCACATCCATCTGCAACTCCAGATCTAGGGATTCAAATGCCCTCTTCTGGCCTCCATTGATACCTGGCACAGATGTGGTGAACAGGTAATCAGGCACCACACCTATACACATTAAAACACTGATGTAGGAACATTGATGAAGCTGTGTCACCAAGGAAAAGAACGATTTTGTCCTGAGTCCCCCAAAGAAGTGATGATCTGGAGCCAAGAGTCCCTCCATGTGTTTATTTTGGTTGGTAGTTTAGTCCCAGGGAGCTCTGGGGGTACTGGTTAGTTCATATTGTTGTTCCTCCTGTGGGGTTGCAAAACCCTTCCTTTCCTTGGGTACTTTCTCCTTCATTGGGGACTCTGTGCTCTGTCCAAAGGATGACTGTGAGCATCCACTTCTGTATTTGCCAGGCACTGGCAGTGCCTCTCAGGAGATAGCTATATCAGGCTCCTGTCAGTAAAATCTTGTAGGCATCTGAAATAGTGTCTGGGCTTGGTGGTTGTTTATGGGATAGGTCCCCAGGTGGGGCAGTCTCTGGATGGTCATTCCTTTAGTCTCTGATCCAAACTTTGTTTCTGTAACTCCTTCCATGGGCATTTTGTTCCCCCTTCTAAGAAGGATCAAAGTATCCACAATTTCGTCTTCCTTCATCTTGAGTTTCATGTGTTTTGCAAATTGTATCTTGGGTATTCTGAGCTTCTGGGCTAATATCTACATATCAGTGAGTGTATATCATGTGTCTTCTGAGAACACATGGTGGGACTCATGGCTCTAGCTGCATATGTAGCAGAGGATGGTCTAGTTGGCCATAAATGGGGGGAGAGGCCTTTGGTCCTGTGAAGGTTCTATGCCCCAGTATAGGGGAATTCCAGACCCAGGAATCAGGGGTGGGTGGGTTGGGGAGCAGGGGGAGGGGGAGGGATGGGGATTTTTGGAGGGGAAACTAGGAAAGGGAATAACATTTGAAATATAAATAAAGAAAATATCTAATAAAAAAAAAGAAAGAAAGAAAGAAAGAAAGAAAGAAAGAAAGAAAGAAAGAAAGAAAGAAAGAACAAAGAAGTGATAATCTGAATGAAGCAGTGGACCCAAGTCCATCATGGCTGCATCCATCATGGCTGCATACTTCCATTCTCCTTCTGAGCAGCCCATGCCAAAGTCATTCTGCAGAGCATAGCTACCCATTGATGACAATTTACAGAACTTAAACTTGCTCCTGAGTGTAATGAGTGTAATACTTCATTCTAAGTCCTTAATAGATTGAAAATATTTTACGTGAGTTTTTTATGCTTAATTTTTACAAGAAAGAACCTTCACCCAAAATTAATTTTTAAAAAGATCTAATTTTTTCAGCCCCAATTTTGTCTCAGTTCAGCTAATAAGGTCTGGCCACCGTTTTAAACACTAAATAGCAAGATCTGAGGTTCACCTATTGCCACAAGCTTCAGATTGGAGTCAAGCCTGGTTTGATAGACACAGGACCTTTTGGACGACTCGAGTGTTTTGGATGTCTCTGTACAAAAAAGCCTTGCCACACTCAAAACCGTTTCATCTACTTTGCCACTGATCCTTAACTATGCAGTTTCTGGAATTACATCCTTAATGGCAGGAACAAATTACAGTTCTGTTGGCCAAGTGAATTAGCCGAATAGCAACAGCTCAATTCACATTGTTCCAAGAACAAACAGGGTTGAAGCCAGATGCAGGCAATTTTCAACTTAATTGAAAGAAGCATATTCTAACACTAGATCTCTGTGGAGATAAACAGACCCTGATGCCATTGTCCGTTCCAAAGTTGCATGGTTAAGCTAGTTTTCTACTTGTAAATATATAAAGATGGAATAAAACAGAGTGTGAAGGAATTCAGCTGAGGTGCACAACCTCTTTTGCTTCATGCCATGGAAAGTGTTTACATAGCTTGTTAAACATCAGAAACTTGAATCTGATATGCAGTTTGTCTTTACTAGGCATTTCATGTATTGATGCAATTTTATAGAGATTTAGTTATTAAGACATCATTAACATTCTATTGATAGACAGGCTCACAGGCTTAAGGGCAAACAAAAAATGATACAGAGCTTTGTCTGACTCCTGAAGCCTTGTTCTTATAAAAAACAAATATCCTGTGTAGCAGAATCAGGTGTGAGCATCCTGTATGTTTCTCCCACAGCCAGCTTGACACAAACTGATGTCATCTGGGCAGAGGGACTGTGAGGTGATGAACTGCCTCCATCAGACTTGTCTGTAGGCAAGCCTGTGGGGGCATTGTCTTGATTCCTAATCGGTGTGGGAGAGGCCAACACACCGTGGTTGGTGTTATACCTGGGCAGGTAGTCCTGGGTTGTGTAAGAAAGCAGGCTGACAAAGCCATGAGGAATGAGCCAGTAAGCAGCATCTCTCCATAGTCTCTTCATCAGTTCTTTCTACAAGGTTCCTGCCTTGAGTTCTGTCTCTGACTTTCATCAATGATTGTTTGTAATATGAAAGTGTAAGCCAAATAAATAAACCCGTCCTTCCTTAAGTTGATTTTGGTCAGTGTTTTACTATGTCGATGTAAAAGCACACCAGGAGAATCTCTGATAGCCTGAAGAGCAGGGTTAAATTTTATATTTGATTATAGATGAAGGGACTTAAGTTAACAGGTCAATCAAGTTGACCAATGAAAACATTTCGCTAGAAGTAAAAGGAGCATTTGAACCTGGGAACTTTAGCTTCTGCTATCAGTATGCATTTCCTGGCTTCTATTTTATTGCATCATGGCCAAAGCAACTTATAAAGGAAAGTGTTTAATTTGACTTACGATTCCAGAGGTTTAGAATCCACAATTACAGAGCAAAGGTGCGATGGCTGGAACTTCTGAGAGCTCACATCCTCTATGGCAAGTAGGAGTCTGACAGGACAAACCTGAAGTGGCTGAAATCCTGTGAACCCTCAAAGCTCTCCACAGTGATGTGCTTCCTCCAGCAAGGCCAAATGTCTTAATCTTCTGCAGACAGTTCCAGCGACTGGGGACTGAGTGTTTAACCGTATGAGTCTCATTCAAGTCAGCACACTGAGCTGAGTTACCCACTGAATTCTACTAGAGTAATGATTTTTAGTGTAATTTTTTTTCTAGCGAGGAATATATAATACCTTTGAATGTACATTTTTAGAAATAAATCTGAGTTTATTCACACGTTTCTAAAAAAGTGTAAAATCACAACCTGTAAGTTCAAAATCATGTCTAACAGCCAGAGCTGTCATCCAAATACAGTAACAATGGTACTGTGATTTGCAGCATAAAGATAGCAGTGCTGAAGTGGAAGATTCTGAGTCCCAGCTTCTAATTCCTTCCTTCCCAACAAACAAAAGAAATGGGACTCTTAGCAAGTATAGGAGTGTTAGCAACTTCAAAAGAAGTAACACATTCCCATAGACTCATAAACATATAGGCTATTGCTATTAATCCTCATATCGATTGGACTTAAGTCTCATTCCAGAGGATGAAACCCACATCTTACTGGTATTGGGCCAAGAACCTCTGGATAAACAGGTCATAGACCCTGAGCAACAACCTATTACTACTATTCTGTTAAAGCAACATAGTATTAAACTGACTTCTAATGATCTCTCATTATATCCATAGATCAGATCCTTTTTCAACCCTAATCTGAAAAGCTTCTATTTGCAATAAGTGGTGATTAGTACAGGGACCCACAACTAGCCAAATTGCAGAGAATAAGAGGCTGTGGCACACTCAACACTAAAGTACTAAAGGGACCATGTAAAACACACACACACACACACACACACACACACGCATGCACTCGCACACACACACACTTGCACACACGCACATGCATATAGGCATTCACACACACACACATGCATGCATGCACACGCACATAGGCATGCGCACACATACACACACACACACACACACACACACACACACACCCTCCAAAGACTCAGAGATCATAGCAGAAGATGAAGCATAAAAGATGGAAGAGTCAAAGAGGGTGAACAATGAAAAGGAACCATCTTCTGGAGATGACAGGGCAGGGGTGCATATAACCCAAAGAAATTGTAAAAGCATGCATAAAACATGTGCAAGCCCAAGCCAGACCAAAACTCAGCACAGAGGCAGAGTTAGGCATACGATACCACCCCTAGGCATGGAAAAATTAACAATTGTTAGCTGATAGAAAAAGAGGGATCAGTTTACTCTTAAAATCATAGACCTCTATAAGGACTCACATCCAAGAATATTTGGACAGCCCAAATTGATCTTGAATTGTTTCATACACACACACTCACACACACAAATGCACATGCACACACAGAGAGGGAGAGACAGAGAGACAGAGAAAGAGAGACACAGAGACAGAAACACAGACACAGAGAGACAGAGACAGACAGAGACAAAGTCGAGTGTGTAGGGAAGGGGTGGATCTGGGAGGAACTGGAGAAGCAAGTATGATCAAAACAGATTATATGAAACTTGAAACTGTTAAAGAATGAATAAAATGTAAAAAAGAAAAACTTGTATCACAGAAGTCATTTGCTTTTTAAGCAAATAACTTTGGATAATGACTAACAAAGTTTGGCACTTTAGGAAGATAACAAAAGTGTATCTCTCTCTCTCTCTCTCTCTCTCTCTCTCTCTCTCTCTCTCTCTCTCTCTCTCTCTGGTGTGTATAAATGCGCATGGGTGCAGGTACATGTGTGTGTGTGTGTGTGTGTGTGTGTCTGTGTGTGTGTGTGTCTGTGTGTGTGTGTGTCTGTGTGTGTGTGTGTGTCTGTGTAGTATGACATATACAACTAACCAAGACATGACAGGTTACTAAATATTCCAAGGACTCTTTCTTCTACAGTTCTGAGCATGGATAGTCAAGAAAGCTGAATATCTTCCAAGATCCTCCTGGCTCTCATTTTTACAACATTTGTTACAAGTTGGGAACTGCGTATGGACTCCTGGAGCCCTCTTATCCAGGGCTGTGAGCCAGAAGCACTGGGTACTAACAACCCCCACAGATGTCCATAATCAACAACTACAGATGTGGCAGTGTTACAGCATCCCCAAGTCCCTGACTTGTGGGGATTATTCTGGCAGAACTCACAGTCTGCAGCTTCTTCAGCATCAAGCTGAGGCTACCTTCTGGAAGAGTCGACCTGAAATCATTGCTTCCTTGGCTTCTTTTCCTTCTCTGTCTTCTCTATTCCACACGGCCCCCACCCCTGAGATTCCTTTGGGATAAGTTAGTTAATAAATCAGTTAAATTAAAATCATTCTCTGGGATCTTTACGTGGGTAACAAACCTCAGACAATATGTGCCTCTCGATTCTACAGGCTATGGGTCTCACCATGGAATTTTGGGATTTCATGGAAATATGTGAAGTGAGGGACTTAGGAGTAGATCTATGAAAAGATAGCAATATAGGAATGGGAAGGAAAGGAGGAAAGAAACAGTGAACAAACACTGGCAAAAATAATTTTTAAAAGCGAGGAAGAAAGGAAAACAATAGGATACTTGGATAAATAGGACATACATCCAAGGCTCCTCCAAGTTTTGGAACCAGGGCTTTAAACTTGGCTTTGTCAAACCTCTAGTTCCCCTTTTAAAAGTATCACAGTTATAAACAAGCTAGTGTGAAAAAGTCTCAATCCTGGTTTAAATTACATTTCTTTCAAAAAATGAAAACCTCAAGAGCAGGCTTTCACTAGTGTAGTGCCTGCCTGGGGAGTGTGCCTGGGCACCCCTGCACACTTCTCCAAACTGTAGCTGTATTTGTGGGCTAACACTATTAGGTGCAGGGTTCAACGAAAGGGGAAGTAGTGTATCTATTAGGCCAGGCTGCCACAACAAAATGCCATAGACTGGCTTAAATGGCAAAGTTGTTTATTAAGGCTCTAGAAGCTTCCTAGCTTCTAGGCATCAGGGTTGGGAGCTCTGTTCCTGGCTGACAGATGGTCACTTTCTTCTCTGTTCTTACGTGGCCTCACATCTTCAGCATGTGATTCTGATCCCTACTAGTGACAGTTCTTTTAACTGAGGGGTAACATACATTATTTTTGTCTGCGTTCCTGCAGAATACATAAATTGTGGTCCAAGATAAAAATATGATCTGAGTGTTCATTTCTAATGCCCTGTGAAATGAGGTTAGATTTTGCATTTTTTTAAAGTCTGTAAAATACAAAATGTCAATAGAAATGGAAAATTCTAAAATATTTACTTTCTGAAACTTACAGAAAACAATTTCTTCTCTAAAGAAATCTTCAATGCAACATGAAAGGTTATTTTAAAATATATCTTTCACACATATTTCTCCCAGATTTTTCCAAAAGAGGAGAAAAGATCTTTGGGTAGGGATCCCTTTGTACACTTAAAAACATTTAGTAGTTAATTACTAGGATATTATGATGAATTTAGGATGATGAGAAGGAGTTACCAAACTGTGCCACAGGAGTTGACACCAGGAGCTTCAAATTCAGGATGTCCTATGTATGCATCCACGATGATCCATAGTACCACAAAAGCAATCTATGGACTAGTATACAAAGAAATGCACCCCATGATGGCTACGTTATTAAGATCACCAAATCTACACAAAGAAATAACCAGGGGCTAATTAGCCTTGGTGGAGAGGCCAAGACATGCCGAAACATATAAAGACCAAAGGAATTAAAAGGCCAAGGTAGAAAAGCTCACAAGTTTCCATTTACACTGAGGATCAATTGCAGATAGCTGCTGATGGGACACTGTCTACACTTCAACTCTCAGTGCAAGGACCTTGTCTGCTTTGAACCTGTGCAGGCTTTGTGAATGCTGGCACACATTCATATATATATACCAGTCCTGTTGTGTCTACAAGACACTGCTTCCCTAATGTCCTTCACCTCTGGCTATTATAATCTTCCCATCTCCTCTTCCCATAACTCCCTGAAGAGAGGAGTTTGGTGAAAACATCCCAGATAGGACTGAGTGCTCCAAAGTCTCTCACTCTCTGCATATTATCCCTTTGTGAGTCTATGCATTAATTTCCATCTATTGCAAGCAGATGCTTTTCTATTGAGGGCTGAGCAAGACACTGGGCATAATAATAATGTTGTCAGGAGTCATTTTGTTGCTAGGTTACTTTATATTTATTTATTTATTATATGTAAGTACACTGTAGCTGTCTTCAGACACTCCAGAAGAGGGCGTTAGATCTTGTTACGGATGGTTGTGAGCCACCATGTGGTTGCTGGGATTTGAACTCAGGACCTTTGGAAGAGCAGTCGGGTGCTCTTACCTACTGAGCCATCTCACCAGCCCGCTAGGTTACTTTAGTAGAATAATAATAGATTGTTCCCTAGACCTATGACCTATTTAGTCTATCTGGTCTCTGGTTCTTGACCACTTCAGCAGTGTCTGATATGGGTTCCACTTCATAGAGAGGGCCTAAACTCAATCAGAAAATGATTAGTTACTCCTATAACTTTTGTGCTACTGTTGTTCCAGTATGCCTCACAGTCAGGTCACTGTTGTAGGTCACAGCATTTGTAACTGGGTGATATTGATCCCTTTCTCCTATGGAAGAGTGAAGGGTAACTTCTAGTACCATAAATGCTAGCCAATAGGGGTGAAGCTTCTAGTTAGGCACCAGTTCAACTTCTCCATGTCCAATGACATAAGTAAATGCTGTCTTCAGGCATCGGGCCAAAAGGTGAGGAGAATAACCAATAGACTTGGCAATAGCTCCTAATGCTTGGGATTTTCCATGGAAAATTTTGGTCAATGACTCAATGAGATGTAACCCATTCCTAGCACTGGGGGTTTGGCTTGGTGACATAAGGTATCTAGTTGGAGCACTGTTACCTCTATTATTTGGTAACTCCATTTACATATATACTTTGTACATATATGTATATTTATACTATTACATATATATATACATATATGTATAATTACCCGTATGTGTCTTTTTTCAATGTTTTAACTTATTTTATTAGATATTTTCTTCATTTACATTTCAAATGCTATCCCAAATGTCCCCTATACCCTCCCCCCNCCCTGCTCCCCTGCCCACTCACTCCCACTTCTTGGCCCTGGCATTCCCCTGTATGGAGCATATAAAGTTAGCAAAACCAAGGGGCCTCTCTTCCCAACGATGGCTGACTAGGCCATCTTCTGCTATATATGCAGCGAGAGACATAAGCTCTGGGGGTACTGATTAGTTCCTATTGTTGTTCCACCTATAGGGTTGCAGACCCCTTCAGTTCCTTGAGTAATTTCTCTAGCTCCTCCATTGGGGTCTCTGTGTTCTATCCCATAGATGACTGTGGGCATCCACTTCTATGTTTGCCAGGCACTGGCATAGCTGCACAAGAAATAGCTATATCAGTGTCCTTTCAGCAAGTTCTTGCTGGTATCCCATATGTGTCTTTTAAGAAGCTTCTACAATAGTGAGTCTCCATACAGTTTTTCGAATGACCCTTAGTATTAGTTGTCCTTCCTTTATCCTTCTTCACCATTCCCCTGTCCTATTAAGCCTCCAATTCTGGTTATCTCTTTCTGTCTCTGTAACATCATATTCTAATAAAACTTCTTTGGGAGATTGCCCTCACTGCACCATGCTACCTCCCTGAATTCTCTCATAAGGTACCTAATCTCTGGTGACTCAGATTGTATCACATGTATGGGAAGAGTTAAAGCTATCATCCATTAACAATATTTATCTTTGGGGTCTAGGATGCCCTACTCCAAGTGGTGTATTGTTCTATTTTGTTGTCTAGCTCTATTCATTTACCTGGTAATTGCATTGTTTCAGTTTTCTAAACTGCTAAATAATATTCCATCGGGTAATTGTGCAACATTTTCATTATCGATTCATCCATCGATAGACATCTAGGCTATTTCAAATTTCTGTCTATTCTGAGTAGAGTGGCAATGAACATGGATGAGCAAATATCTCTGATGTATGATATAGAGAGCTTTGGATATAAGCCCAAGAATGGTAGAGATGTAGCTTGAGGCAGATCTAGTCTTGGCTTTCTAAGGAATGACCACACTGATTTGCATAGTGGATGTACCATTCTTCGTCCCCACCTGCTGTGAATCATTGTTTTCCTTTACCTGAATCCTCACTGACATGTTTTATCATTTGTTTTACTGATGATGATCATTCTGACTGGGGTAAGATGAAAGTAGTTTCAATGTGGATTTCCATGGTGGCTAAAGATGTTGAATAATTTTCTAAGTGCTCTCAGTTGTCTGTGTTTCATTTTCGAGTATTTTTTGCTTAGTTCTGTATCCCATTTTTTTTTCCTTTTTGGGTAAGGTCCACAATATGTTGCTCAACTAATCCTGAATATGAGGTCTGCTCTAGAATGGTTGATAATACCCAGTGTCACTCCACTGGAGAAAACTAATTTTCCCTCTCTCAGAAGCTATAAAGGACAATTGAATTGTTAACCTTTACTGTACCACTGTTTTCTTTCTCTCTTTAGATCAGAATTATTTAGCTCTACCCTAGGTTACCTGGTCTCTGGGTCTTGGTTACCTATTTTGTGGAGTGTACCCCATTTTTTAATTGAGTTGTTTTCTTGACTTTGGGTTTTTGTTGTTTTGTTTGTTTCTTATTCTATATGTTAACCCCTATCAGATATATAAAGGTCAATACCTTTTCCTATTCTATAGCCTGCTGCTTTGCCCAAGTAATGGTGGCCTTTGCTAGACAGAAGCTTTTCAGTTTTGTGAGGTTCCATTTTTTATTTGTTGATCTTAGTGTCTGTGCTATTGGTGGTCATTGCCAATGAGTTTAAATGTATTCCCCACTTTCTCTTTTGTAAGATTCAGACTATCTGGCCTAATGTTGATGTTCTTGATCCAGCTGGATTTGAGTGTTGTACAGGATGATCAACATTGGTCTGCTGTCATTCCCCTAAATGCTCCCATCCAGTTTGACTGAAGATGCTGTCTTTTCCTCTAACGTGTATTTTTGACTCACTTGTCAAAAATTGGATAGCCATAGTTATATAGGCTTATGTCAGAGTCTATAATTCAATTTTATTGATCAGTGTATCTGTTTTTATGCAAATACTACACTGTTTGTGTTACTATAGCTCTGTAGTACTAGTTAAAATTCAGGGTGATAATTCTAAGCATTCTTTTTTTATTCAGGATTCTTTAAGCTATCCTGGGTTATTTTGTGTTTCCATATGAAGCTGAAGATCATTTTTTCCAATTTCTGTGAATAATTGTGATAGACTTTAGATAGGGGTTAATTGAATCTGTAGATTATTTTTGATAGAATAATACATTACATAGTATTAATCCTACCAATTCATAAGCTCAGAAAATCTTTCCATCTTCTGATTCTTTCTTCATTCTCTTACATTTTGTTATTATAAAAGGCTTTCACTTGCCTAGTTAGAGTTACCCCAAAGAAATTTCTCTTGAGGCTATTGTGAAAGATACTATTTCTATCATTTCTTTCTTAGTCTATTTGTCATTTCTATATAGGAAGGCTACTGATTTTTGTGTGTCAATTTCATATTCGGCTACTTTGCTGAATGTGATTATCTGCTGTTGGTGTTTTCTGGTCAAGTTTTACAGCCTTTTATGTATAAAATCATATCATCTGCAAGTAAAAATACTTTGACTTCCTCCTTTCCTCTTTGTGTCCCCTTGATCTCCTTCAGTTGTCATATTGCTCTAGCTAAGCTTTCAAGTACCATATTGAATAGGTATAAGGAGTAGACATTCTTGTCTTGTTCCTGGTTTTAATGGAAATGCTTTGAATTTTTTTACATTTTGATTAATGTTGGGCTTGTTGTAAATTGCCTTTATTATTCAGAAGTGTGTCCATCATAGCCCTGGTCTCCACAGGACGTTTTATCACAAAGAACTGTTGGATTTTTGTCAAAGCTCTTTTCTGTGTCTATTGAGATAATCATGTGGCTTTTGTGTTCCATTCCATTTATGTGTCAGATTACATTTGTTGATTTGTGTATGGTGAACTATCCTTGTATATCTGAGATGAAGCCAATTTTGTCGTGGTGTGTTTGTGGATTTGGTTTTCAAGGATTTTACCAAGAGTTTTTGCATCTATGTTTGTAAGGGATGTAATCTATAACTTCCTGGTTTGTTGTGTGGTTTTGGTATCAGGTCAATAGTGGCATTGAGAGGAGAAATAGGAAATATTTCTTCAGTTTCTATTTTGTGGAACCACTGTAGGAGCGTTGGTGTGAGTTCTCCTTTGAAGGTTTGGTAGAATGCTGGGCTGAATCTACTTTTGCTCCAGCTTGTTTAACTTAGTTATTTGATCTTTATTTAATTTTGGTAGCTGGGTGGTGGTGGCGCATGCCTTTAATCCCAGCACTTGGGAAGCAGTAGCAGGAAGATTTCTGAGTTCGAGGCCAGCCTGGTCTACAGAGTAAGTTCCAGGACAGCCAGGGCTACACAGAGAAACTCTGTCTCGAAAAGAAAAAAAAAAATTAACTTTGTTAGGTCACATATATAAAGACGTGTACCCATTTTGTTTAAGTTCCTTAGTTTCATAGAACATACAATTTAAAAATATGGCCCTTTGATTCTCTCAATTTCCTTGGTGTCTATTGTAATGTCCCCCTTTTATCCTTAATTTTATTAACTTGGTCTTCTCTTTGCACCTTTTAGTTAACTTGGTTAAGGGTTTATCAATCTTACTGATTCTCAATGATGCAGATTTTTTTCTTTCTTGATTCTTTTAGTCTCTGTTTCATTGATTTCTGCCCTGAGTTTGATGGTTTCTTTTCATCCACTGCTATATGGTATTATTATTCCTTCTTGTTTCTCTGGAGTTATCAGGAGTGTTGTTAAGTTCCTTATGGGATCTCTCTGGGTTTTGTTTGTTTATTTTATGGAAGCACTTAGTACTACGAACATGCCTGGTAAAACTGCCTTCTTTGTTTCTCACAGGTTTGGGTGTGCTGTGTTTTTACTTTCACCCAGTTCTTAAAAGGTTTAATTTTTCTTTGATTTCTATATTGACCTACTTTTTATTTAGTAGTGAGTCTAGTTTCTGTGAGTTTCCATACTTTCTAGTGTTTTCCAATTTTGTTGCTATTTAGCTTTTATCTATGGTCAAATAGAAATCAGGGTGTTATTTTAATTTTTTTATATGTGGTGAAAGTTGCCTTGTGTCCTAGAATCTGGCCAGTTTTGTGGAAAAGTTCATGAACTGCTAAGAAGAAAGTACTCTATTTACTGTTTAGGTGGAATGTTCAGTAGATGACTAGGTCCATTTGATTTATGTTGTGATTTGACTCTATCATTTATCTTTTTAAAACTATCAGATGAGTTGTGTATTGATGAAAGTGATGTATTACAACCACCCATTGTCATTGTGTGATGGTCCATACTTTATTTTAACTACTGTTCTTTCTTTTATGAATGTAGGTGCCTTTATGTTTACTGTATAAATGTTTAGAAGTGCAATATCTTCTTGGCGGATTCTTCCTTTGATGAGTATGTTGTATCCTTCCTTATCTTTTCTGATTAGTTTTGTTTTGAAATCTACTTTCTTAGATGTTAAGATGTTATCTGCTTCTTTCTTGGGCCATTTGCTTCAAATGCCTTTTCCCATTCTTTTAGCTTGAGGTTTGTCTGTTCTGGATGGTGTGGGGGCAGCACCTGGTTTCCATCTTTGCACTGGGACAACACTGAGCAGGGTCTACTGGTTCCTGTTATTTTGTTGTTTTGCGTCGGATTTCCTTCGTGCTTTTGACTTATTGTTCTGGAATTATTTATTTTTTATATCTTATGTTCCCTGGCAGAATGTTCCTGCGTATCATGGGTGACATAAAGAAATGGAAATGGACTACACAGAAAGACTGAGAAGGTCAGTGGCAAAGAGCTAAAGGGACCCCGTGTCTGCACCAAGAGACAGACTCCCCCAAGGAATGGAGTTAGGTTGGGAGGAGGGACTTCATCAAGCAGGCTGGGGCTAGGATGAAAAGGAAGTTTGGAGAGATTGGAATGATGGCAGGTCCTGAGTTTTCTGTTGTCATCTGTATGTGCATCTCCTTTGTCTACCATATCACCTACTGTAGCTGACTTCCGCCTTTTTCTGCATGGATTCATGGAACCACGTGCATGAAATCCCAGTATTCTCTCAGAAGTGTCTCAGAGTTTCTTTACAAAGCTGCTGTAGTTTATTACCACTTAAGATAACTTGGGGGATTTTTTTTTTCTTTTGGCCAAATGTGCATTTTTTCTGAGACTGTCAGAGAGTAGAACATTACAACCACAACCAGGCTCTGAGAAATACTATCACATCTGTGTTTCATAATGATTGTGAGCTGGATTCCAGTTATAAGGATTTTTGTTTGTTCTGCCAGGGGCATTAACATACTAACTTACTGGGGGGAAAAAAGCTAAAGCAAAAAGATGGAAAACCATCAGGCAAAACTAAGCAGACTGGATTCCCTTATTTTTTGACTTCCAGAACCTCCCATTTGACCATCATTTTCTTTGGTACATAATCACACACAAATGGTTGAACTGTTGTGTCCTATTAACCCACCTTTTAAAAAACAAAACACAAAAGCCATAGACATCAAGAAGCACTTTTGTAGGAGAGATGTGCAATTTTTGTTGGCTGTTAAGCAAATCACAACACTTGCACTTAAGGAGAAAAAATCTCCACATGTGTGCTCTAAAACACTGACGTGATGCCTAGGGCCCAGCGTTTTGAAATCAGTCTTACATGGAATGCTGAGAAAATAGATTTAATCCAAGGGGCTTGTATAATGTAAGGTATGTGGGTTTTGAAATGACATAGAGCTGAGGCTGAATCTTGTGTGTGTGTTTTCTTTCTTTCTCTCTCTTTTTATTGTTCTTGCATGAGCACTCTGATTTTTTTTTTTTTATACCTCTTAGTAAAATGAGGATAAATCTACGAAATGGGGTATTTCAAAGTAAAATCACTTACAATGCGTGTGTGTGTGTGTGTGTGTGTGTGTGTGTGTGTGTGTGTGTGTGTGTGTGTGTGTGTGTGTGCCTCTGTATGTATGTGTGTGCCTCTGTGTGTATGTGTGTCTCTGTGTATATGATTCTTGGGGCATATTGATAAAAAGAATTAACCGCACTCCTTGTTAAAAGAAAAAAAAATCAGTGCTAAGAGTATATCAGAATTTATCCAGTAGATTCAAATAAAATTTGCAAGCATATGCATTTCAAAGTAATGTGTGATTCTACTTTTCCATACCTACATCCATTTATCTCTTTTAGCCTATGTTGTGAGTAACAGAAGATGACAGACATTCTAGCTTTTGACTCAGAGAATACTTTTGTTGTTGTTGTTGTTTTAAAGTGCATCTTAATTTTCAAAGCTGGTTACATCAGAAGTAAATTCGGTGCTTTGTTGAACTTCCTTTGGCTAAATGTCCACTGAGATGAAGGTGTCCCAGAATGCTGCCTATTTCCTTGTCTTTTGTGTGCCGTCACTGGTACACCATAGTGTGTGTATATTTTCTACACTGCTAAATTTCCAAAGATTCTCTTCAATGAGGTATACAGGCTTTGGGGTTAAAATGAGTTAATATTTTGGTAACTTTGACAAGCCCTCTTTCTTTAAAATTTAATCAGACTGGTAAGTATGAAGTAGTTCTGTTTGTTTGGGGTCAGAATTGCTCTCACAAATGCTGGGTAGCACACTCCTCCTGAGTCCACAAGGCAGTGTATCCATGTTGATTTAATGTGCATTTCTTAGCATATTATTCAACTGTAGTAAATTTTGTTTTGGGCGTTCTCATTGAACTATTTCAAACTCTGTCCGTGTATCTTTTCTTTTCCTGTTTTGCTCTTGAATTATTAATTTACAAGAGCACTTAAATGGATCTGAAAAAATCAAAATACCAATAAGCAGGCTGAACATAACTGATTTATTGTCAGTTTCCTATGTCTTTCAAAGATGGTTATAAAAACAAAGTTGAGAGACATAGCTCTGCTGCCATTTAACATATGTTAAAGATAATAGATCTGTTTGCCAGGATGTATCCTTCAAGTGAGTACTTAGTTCTCATTCTACATGCTAAAAGATCTTTGATTTTTACCTTTTAAAACTGGTCTCAGGGTCACGGAAAGATCTTTTACACCATCTGCTGAAAGAAATTTACCATTTATACTGATTTATCTTGTTGTAATAAATGCATTAAAACTGACTTGAATTTATACCTGATGGTTTTCAAATTCTGTCCATTATATGCTTGTGCAAATTAATACCTCATCTGACAGTAGAGGAGACAAGTCTTGTTGAGTCCTTGGCATCTGCCTGCTGCATCAGTTAGTATCTTTAAAGAGCATTGCTCCTGCCATCAATCATCTGGTTTTCCTACAAATGAGGATTTCATTCTTGCTTTTCTCTTTTATTTTCCTTTGGAATTATATAAGGAAACTCTTGCATGACCTACAACCATCTTTCTCAACTGTATTCTGCATTTTTACAAAGCTTCTTAGCATCAGAAATCCTGAACCACATCAAGGTGTTTTCCTGATAAACTTTTGAGTGACAAGGACACACCTTCCATTCTTCACTGCTCTGTGCATAGAGCATCATGGTGTACTTTAAGTGTGTACGTAGTGACTAGCTTTGAGATATTTGATTGTTTACAGATACAGTTTGAGACAGGGTGTCTACAAAGACCTTGATGGTAGAGCTTCAGTGAGCATCTCTATGAACACTTCCATAATTTTTGTGAACAACAAGAACACCCCAAGGTAACCATGATCTAACGTAGATAGAGGGGTAGTTCAAAAGATTTTGAAACCCGTGAAAAGATAATAGTCCATTTTGGAAACCGTGTAGATACCAAGAATCATAAGGCAGAAAGGGGGAAATCACTAAAATCATTTTCTGGTAGAACATAGGGAAGGGCAACTAATACAGCAGAATCATAAGAATAATCCGCTGACCAGGAATCGTAAGAGTATTGCTTCCTTGGAAGGAGACAAAGATTCCTCTGATCTAATAGCATCTGGTATGAAATCACCACAATTAAACTGTTGTGGTTTGATTATGCTTGGCTCAGGGAGTGGTACTATTAAGATGTGTGTCCTTGTGAGAGGAGGCGTGGTCTTATTGAAGTGAGTGTGCCATTGTGGGGGTGGGCTTTGAGACCCTCCTCATTGCTGCATGAGAAGTTAGTCTTCTGGTTTGCTTCAGAAGAAGATGCAGAACTCTCAACTCTGTCTCCCAGTGCACCATTCCTGTCTGCATGCTGCCATGCTTTCTGCCTTGACTATAATGGACTGACCCTCTGAATCTGTAAGCCAGCCACAATTCAGTGTTGTCCTTTATAAGAGCTGCCTTGACCATGATATCTGTTCACAGCAGTAAAACCCTAACGAATATACCATCTAAGTCAAAATGACAAATGAGAACTTGAAATCAGTGTGCTTTCGAGAACAAAGAAAGAACTCCATAATGAATTTTCTAAATGAATCTATTTACTTGCTCAGAGATAGAAAGGAAGCTAGGCAGTCCTGAGCCATGTTTTGCATAGGTGTCTCAGAGGAATAATCCTGTTGGGAATTTTGTATAATACATTGAAATGACAGAACAAAGAAATGTTCAGAAAATACCAGAGGATCAATATGGAAACACATCTATCAGAATTTGAGACGTAATTGGGGAATTACCCTCAATCCAGATAGAAACATATTTTTAAAAAAATCAGTCCTAAATAGAGGACGCTAACTCAGTAGACTTGAGGAAGGCATGTCATTTAAGACAAGTTTTATGAAACGCTGACCAACTCTTTAATGCATATCCTGTTGAATATTAGGAACCTCTGAGATTTTGTGTAAGGTGTCTGCAAAGGTGTGCTCACATGCTTCCTGTACATCACCTTTTGCTCTTTGGAGATATTAACAAAAAATGTTCCTTATAAATCTCCCAGTGCTAATCATCCTTCATCTAAAAACAAGCGTCGGTGCACTATGCAAACAGCCTCTCTCCTTTCCTTTCACGACACAGTTAGCACGTTCTGGGGCAGACTCAACACAGATTCTCAGGTAAACGTAGAGAGGAAGGTACTTGGAGAGGACCTTTTAATCTTGACATTTATATGAACTTTGCTGGGATTTTTTTTTTGTTACATAGACACATTTATTTCACTTTATTTAACATTACAGTATTCTATAGGTTATTTATAATCAAGTAAACTCAATGCTCTTGTGAAATCCATATCTTTATCTCATGTTTACATATAGCTCCTAGGCACAGGGCAGTCCATAGCGTGTTGCCTGCACCAGTTTGAGAAGCTTCAGAGGAACGGACTCCTCGTAGAAGTTATCCCTTTTACAAATCCTTAAAGAAGGGCAATGGCTTACACTGCACTGTGAGGGAAAAGAGATATAACTGTGTACAAGGCTTAGAGTTTAGAAGTCAGTTTGTATGACAAGCAAAGAAACCAAGAATCATCAAGAAGAAAAGTGGCTACCTAAAAACACTTTCTAGGAGACAAAGCGTGCCTAATTGCAACTAACCCAACCAAAGCACATTTTCAGGAAGCTTCAGAGCCTCTAGTGAGCAATAATAAGAATGGTATTTCTACTTCCTTAAAAATACAAAAGAGTATAAATATCCCGGAGTGTACATAGCCATCTAAACCATTAGTGGATGTGGTGCCTACTGGAAGGGATGAGAGTTGGAGAAGTTTGGAGGTTGAAGAAAGCTTGTTGAAAAAAATATAATGAAGTGTTGTTTTCTATGAGAAAGGCAACTAGAAATCAACCATGGCAACGTGATCTGGCATCAAATCTCTACAGACTATACTGTGAGGAAACAAATATCTGTTACTCAAATTACCCAGCCTGTTGTCCTAGTTTATAGCAACCTGCGTTAGTATGGCACCAATTGCTAAATGGTTGACTCAGTCATTCAGGCAGATAGATTGAGGATCACCATCTCCATATCTAAAACTAGAATTAAACAGAGTATGCTAGACAGTTTCTTGGTTTTGTAACAAAATACTGGTGGTAAAAAAAAAAAAAAAAAAAAAAAAAAAAGAAGTGTTTATTTTGGCTTACTGCTTTCAGAAACCTCAGTCCATGGTTGATTTGCTCTATTGAAGGCAGAACACAGAGTATACAGTCAAGTAGAGCTGATTATCTCACAGCGGCAACAAAGTAGTAGTGTGATGTCTTAGTATTCCCTTCAAGTTTATGTCTCCATCTTTCTGCCATCTATATCCTACCTCCAAGTTTCTGTCACATCCCCTTAACAGGATCAGCTGAGGACCATGTCTTCAGGAAACACTTAAAATCCAAATTGTAACAAATAAAATCCTGAAATTTGTCATACAATCACACAGCTAGTATGCATAGACAGGCAGTGGTGGTGCACACCTTTAATCCCAAGACTTGGGAGGCAGAGGCAGGTAGATTTCTGAGTTCAAGGCCAACCTGGTCTACAGAGTGAGTTCCAGGACATCCAGGGCTTTGCAGAGAAACCCTGTCTTGAAAAATCAAAAAAACAAAAACCCTGATGTGCACAGTATATGCACTTGAATGTTAGTATATATGGTGGAAAAAGAGAGGCAGATGCTCAAGGAAGAGAGTCAGGATTTTGAGTATAAAGTCAGCATGACTTCTATCTTCAATAGGCTCTTGCTGTTTTTTTGTGTGGTACTGTTGAAAATGAGCAGTTAGAAGTCATCTGTAACACAGATAACTTTCCTAAGCATGTTCAATGCTTCTTTACTCATAAAGCAGGCAGAAATATTTTCACTCATAAAATAGCCAGAAACTGGAAAGAACCTAATGTTCCCCAGTAGATGAGTAGATAAAGAAAATATGGTGCAGCTCCAGAATGGAATATTACTTAGCCATTAAAAGTGAAATCATGAAATTCACAGGTAAATGGATAGAACTAGAAAAAGTCATCCTCAGTGGGGTTACTTAGACTCAGAAAGACAAATATGGTATGCATTAGCTTATATGTAGACATTAGATGGGAAGACAATGATAACCAATCCATAGAACAACAGAAGTTAGGTTTAGAGTAAGGAATGAGGTTGGGGTATGGTGGGCAAATAGATCTCCCTAGGACAGGGAAATAGAATAGATAGCTATGGGTGGATGAATAAGTAACTGGAATGGGAGGTTCAAGTAGGGAGGGGGGAAGAAGGGGGAATGATGGAGAATACAGGGGAAGACAGATAAAACCAAGGGCAATTTGAGAAAATCTAATACAGTAGAAAGTTCCCAAAAATATATACATATGTGGATGAAATCTCAAAATAATGGAGGAGACGGAGCCCAACTGGACATCTTTTGTTACTAAATGAAGCTCCCAGCCACAGAAATTCACTACATCTAAATGAGATATTAGCCAAAGGGGTAGCAAGGGGATCCCTAAATACTCAGGTCAAGACTATTCAGTGTCCTTCACAAACTGACAGCAAGGTCTTATTGCTGAATGTAATACCCACACGACTCATTCAACATGGAGAAGATGGTCTGGTGCCTGTGTAGAGGCTTTGGCCCTATGTGTTAGCATCTTTGGTACAGGAAGTTACTCTGTAGGCTACCAAAGGATAAAGAGCAAGGTATTTACTAACCTTTGATCTATAATAGTGCCCTGCCTAAAACATATACTATTGTGATTATGGCACAAAGCTTGTAGGGGTGAGCAACCAACTTATCTGACTTCTCATATGGCCTACTCCACAAGGTGGAACCCGGACCACACGCTCCTTGCATGTCCAAGAACCTGAGGCTGGACAGGTCAGGGACCTAGGGTAAAACCAAATACTGCTGATCTACCAGAAGAATGCAGCAGCAAAATGACTCCTGATGGCATTCTGCTATACTCACAGATCCATGTGTGTCAGTCCACATCCACTACCAAAGAAGTGTCCTCCTGCACCAGATGCGAACAAATACAGAGACCCATGGTCGGACAATAGGCAGAGAGTGAGGCACCTTGGAACACTTGCCTTAAATGGCAATGATATTGAAATGTTCTGGGTTTTTTTTGTTTTGTTTTGTTTTGTTTACCTATTAGTGTGCACTTTAGTGTGAATTTCTGAGTGTGACACTCCAGCCAAATCTGCAAGTGATTCTCCAGACGTGCAAATTGGAAAGGAGAATTCAGCTCAGAGAGGGTCACCCGCCTATGCACCTTGCATGCTGGGATTGCAGGTGTGCACCCTCACAATGGCACAAGTAGGCTGGCTGTGAAGGAGAAGGCCCTTTTCCAAGGCGGGGCCAATTCCTCTGGAAGCTAGCAACCTGCTGGTTACAGCAGTTAATAAAGTCCAGGCTTCTCAGGCTCCTAATTGATTCCGGGCCCTAGGGCTCTACTCTCCACCCAAACAGAAAAGGACAGGAGATATTAAACCATTATCTTCACAGACAATATGAACAGACCATAATTTGCCATATATTAATTATGCCTACCTAATCTGTTTTTGGAAAGCAGTTATGATAAGAGGAGAAAAATGTACAATCAGGCTATGAAAACTAATAGAAATTAAAATTAGGTATAGAAAAAAAACATATGCTAATTATGCAGGCTCAGGCACTCTCTCAATAAATAGTACATTTATTTCTGAATCTCCTGGAAAAGAAAAATGGATGACTTTTGAGCTTGCCCAGTGGGTGACAAGAGGAATAATAATTCTTTTATTGTCTATATGCACCTTTGTCGTATGCCATGAACATGTTGCACCCCATCAGGTTAGTCCACATTTGGTGGCTGACAGCTTTCTTTGCCTTTGTGATCCTATCATGTCTTCTTATTTTGTGTATCTATATCTTACTTCCCCTCTTTCTCTCTCTTATCTGATACTTGTGGTGACATTTGGGGTCACCTGGACATATGTAACCTTTCAGACGGCTCTACTCTCAAAACCCCTCACCTAAACACATCTTTAGCTGATGTACAGCATGCCAAAATATGCTCCACACTTTCTGGGACTGAAAGAAGGCATATTTACAGCCTTCCACTCTCTCAGAGAAAGGAGCTTCTTGTAAGAAAGTGCCACAAGAATAGGTTCTGTCCACACAGTCGGTTAGCTCTTAATTGGCAGATGTAGTGTATGTTAAGTATTCTGCAGGCATTTCCATAAGAGGAAAAAAGGGAAGGTATCTTTATTATTTCATGATGAAGATCATGCCCGTTTATACGGGAGATCTATGAGGAGTTGAGTGTTGAGGGCTAATGTATGAAAGGAAAGAAGCAGAGACAGAAGGAGACAGCCTGTTGCTATGGAGATGCAATCAGTATTTCCTTTGACTTCTCTAAGAAGCCCTGCAGCAAACCCTTCTACATACAGACATCTATCACAGTTTGAAATCCTCTTCAGTTTCCCTTGATCAAACAAACCTTGTTCGCTGCTCAGCAGAGCCCCGCGCTGATTTGTTTGTTCAGCAAAGGTCTCCCTGTTGCTCACCTTCCTCCCCAGAGTGTCAGCATGAAGCCATCCATCTGTCCGTGTGCGTGTGCGCACCCTGCCTACCTTTGTCTCTCCGTTCTTGTAACCTAGCAATCGGCGATCTTGGATGCCACATCATAATTCCACCGTAAGTTGTTTGAATGCTTAGGTCAAGGCACCAAACCGATGATTCAGAATCTTCAGGCCCACTTGCGTGCATAGACTATCCAGGAGACTGATATGACCATAAAGAAAGCTTTGCTTAATTACATGGCATTTTTATTGTTGTTACTGTTTTTCTTGTTGACACAACAAATTGCTATGTAGCCTATACCTAAACTGAAAACTCTCCTGCCTCAGCTGCCCAAATTTCGGGATTAGAGTTATGTGCCAGCACTCCTGGGTCACTAAATTATGCTGATGCCTATTGTCAACATTAGGTCACTGTCTTAAGCCACTGCATAATACCCCAACTTTCCCTCCTATTTCTTTTGAACCTGGCTTCCAAACTCCCTAACTGGTACTCCAAAATATGATCCCTAACATCGGACTCCATTGAGGCCAAATGTTTGCTTAGAGTAATATCGGCTACCAAATTGCTCTGGCAATAGCAGCAGATTACCTGGAGAGACATCCACTGGTTGACTGATCTGCACCTTGTAGGCTGCTGAAAACTAAGTAATGAAATTCCTCCTTTTGCCTAACAGTTCCCTTTCCCCTGATCATCTCTGAAACCTTGAGAAAGACATCTGACTTCTGATAGCTGGCGACACTGGATCCTTCGCCAACTTCCTCCTTTATGTTGCTGAACTTCCATTCCAGGGCTCGAGAGCCCATCTGCTTGATCCTATCCGTTTTGAGGTTACTGATCATTTTTATTACTGACTTATAACATCCTCATACAGAATTTTGTCTATTTCTGTAGAACCATTTCATAATGGTAATGATGATAGTAAATTCCTCTATACTCTTATATCTTTAAATGTTATTTATGTGTCTTTCTTATATATACGTAGACTCCAAAAGCCAAATTACAAATAATAGAGCATATTTGCACCATGTTTAATGGTTTTCTTTTTCATGAAAAGTGTACACTTCAGTACAGGCATGGTAGCTCACACAGCTGTAATAGCATATGGAAGGATGAAGCCAGAGGATTGCTGTAGGTTCGAGGCCAGACTTGGCTATATAGTGAGATCCTGTTAGGAAACAAACAGTATAGGTGTACATGTGCGTGCGCACGTGCGCGCACGTGCACACACACACACACACACACACACACACACACACACGCACTTAGGGAGTTATGGACTGGTTCCTTAAATGAGGACTTATAGTCATCTACTGCTTTGTTATTTGAAGACTACATTTTATTTTTTAGATTTAGTTTATTATATACTGTTTATGACATTCTCATAGGATGACACCACTTTTTCTTGAAATTTGGAGGAATAAGCAGTACTTCATACATGACTATGTACACATGTGAGGAGCTGTGTTAGCCAACCTCCCCAAATTGTCTTGAACAGGGAACTACAAAGGGTACCCTCTGAGACTCTTCAGTGCATAGTCTACCAAGCACGCAATAGCTATAAGACAGCTTACTAAGTGTGGAGTTCTAATTTTAAGGTTAGAGCATTTAAAACATATATGTGTGTGTGTGTATATTCAATATATTCATATATACATATATATTTATGTGCGTATACACATACATATATTCATTTGTTGTGTTTTAAAAGGCTGCTTTTCTTCAGACACCCATACTATACAACACACAACCTTACGTGAATGGTGCTTTAAATCATGGTGGTCCTGATTTAGTTGCTTATTTATGTACAGCTTCATGTACATGTATATGTACCTTGATCTCTCTCTCTCTCTCTCTCTCTCTCTCTCTCTCTCTCACACACACACACACACACACACACACACACACACACACACACACACGTGCACACGCACACGCGCGCACACGCACACGCGCGCACACGCACATGCACACGCACACGCACACGCACACACACACTCAGGTAATTCTCTTACATCATTCTCCTCCCACTCCTGAATACCTTCTTCTCAACAGGTCTCCTTCCTGCTTCTGTGTCCTCTGGTGTGTGACTCACAGCGAGGTGGGACTGCTAATGGCTTTTCCTCCCCAGCAACTTTCATAGCAACTTCTAGAACTATAAACGCTGGCTGTCAGCAGGGACCTCTCTCATTTACAGCCCATTTCCCTCTGTCCTGCAACTGAAGTGTGTGACGCCTTCAGCAATGAAGTCTTATCATCTAATCTTGTGAGTAACCAAACACAGTGGCTGTAGACTCTGCTATCTGTGGGTCTGTGGCTGCCTCCCTGACCAACAACAGGAGGATGTGTTCTATATTTGGTACCAGGATTTTTTTGTTTCATAACCTATGGCTTTTGGGAGCAGTTTCAACTACATATATGGGTTTAGTCCTTTAAATTCTTTTTTTAAATTAGCTTTCAAAATAGCAGTTTTCCATGTGGCCTCTTCATACATCCTTTGTTTTGTTTAAACCTCTACCTTACTCCTTCATCTATCTCATCTTCCAAACACCAGTCTCACTAAAGCCTGTTTTTTTCTTCCATTTACTTGCAAATTACATATGTTCTGCTATCGCCCCTCCTGTATGACCACTCTCTCACCAGAATCACCCTTTCTAGCTTCCTGGATCTACAGACACTACCAATTAACCAAATAATCTAGCAATGTGAAGCAAATTTCTACATATGAGAAAGAGCATGTGGAATTTGTCTTTCAGCAGCTGAATTATCGCACTTGGTATAATATTTTCCATTTACCTATTTTTTTTATAATTTCATTTTTCTTTCCAGGTGAGTAAAATGTCATTGTATATAGGTACCACAGTGCCATTGCCCATTTGCCAGGTGACTGACATCCCACAATCCTTTCTCTCTGCCAGATGACCCACCTCTATTTCCTGCCTAAGCCATAGGCCATATGCTTTTTAATTAACAGGTGATGCATCCGTACAGTACAGAAGATCTTCTCTCTACAAGTACTCGTATTTTTAGCTCTTTGAGAAACCGCCACACTGATTTCCGCTTTAAGTGTCCACGACTTCTAAACACTCTATAATCAGAAAGTCTCTGCAGACTACCAAGCAAAATATAACTCTAACACAATTATATTATATAAAATAATAATTAATATGTGTCTGTGTACTTTTCTAATAAGTACTGATGTTTGAAGAGTGAATACTTCGTTCATTCTATTTGATTATTTTGTTTCATAATAAATTGTGGTACAAATTTCTTTATACACCGAAGACTAAAAATAGCAACTTGCTAATGTTGCTAACAACATTACATCAAATGTAATAGGTATATTTTTTATTTGCTCATTATTCTATTAATCATGAAAAAGTAAATATGATTTGAAGAAGGACATCATAGCATGTACTATCCCGCAGTCAGGACACTAAGGCAGCAGAAGACCAGCGAATCAACAGACCAAGGCTCCTTTTTGTGAGTATATGTGCATATTCATATGCATACATATATATACATACATATATAGTACATTCTTTCTCACAAGGACCTTTTATAGTAGTGTTGCCTTTTTAAATAAGTCACATTCATTTTTGATATATTTTAGCCTTAAAAATCACTTAAGAAATAGGGTAAAATACTCAAAATCATTTTCTTCCATCCCCTAAGTATTTTACTATTTTTTTCAATTTTTTATTAGATATTT
>NC_034592.1:37993930-37999131 GCF_900095145.1 Mus pahari | reverse complement strand
TTGGTGGCCTTTTTGTCTTATTGACAGTGTCTTTTGCCTTACAGAAATACAGAAATTATGTATTCATAAAAGGCCAGTTTTCCAAATACTTTCGTTTACATAAAGTAAAAAATGCATAACCCTAGATAAAGTCTCTGCCAAGTCAGTTAGACTTAAAATCATTTAATTTTTTGCAAATTCTGATAATGCCAAGACCAAAAATCCCTAACATAAAAACGAAACCACAGCGAGAGCAATGACAAAATATTTGGTGCAATATGGCTGACCAGGCAAATTCTGTAAAAGCTTGGTTTCAAGTGAAGCCAAATCCAGAAATTTCCTGTTCATGGGAGCCCTTCCCATTTGTTTGTTCTCAAAGTCACCAAAACAAGACAAATCAACAACAAAAAGGTATCAGGATGGGTGTATCACGGGCCGCACACCATCGTTTGTGCACCTCTATTCTCCTGATTCAGCTTGGCTTGGTCACAAACATGTGCTTACGTATACAGGAGAGGCATGTCCTGGCATGGTCCTTCTAGCCAGTAAGAAAGGATGGGCTATTCAACAAATGAACTCCTTAAAAATAGTACTTAGGTGATTTCATGTTAACCTTCTCCTCATTTTAACTGGTCCAATAAAGGCTAGAGCCTATGATTGGGCAGTGGAAGGGAAAGGTGGGGCTGGAGGTTTTAGAAAGAGGGAAGAGAGGAGGAAAAGAAGCATAGGAGACGAGGGAGAGAGGAAGAGGAGGTGGAAGGAAGTTGGAGCAGAACCATGTGGCTGACAGAAGCCGCAAGTAACAAGGGATCTCATAGCTGGGGAATGGAGTAGTGTAGTGATAGATCTGCCCAATCTAGGCATGCAGCTTATAAATATTGTAACTGAGTCATGTATTTTTTGCACGGGCGTATTGGGGTTGGAGATTTACTACAACATACATGTACCACCTAACTATACCTAAGGCTCATGTAACATTTCAGAAAAGGGTGACAGAGAAGGAGCTGTGAGATTGCATGTCTAGAAATGAAGCCACACCTAGCATAACTTAACCATGTGGCTGCTTAGGCAAGACATTGACGATGACACAAACAGTACACATGCTGATAAGGAAATGAGAATTCTCATGGGAACCCACCCCTAGATAAATACTCTAGGCAACTGGTGACCTGCTGAGAGAGAGAGAATTAGTCTTCCCTGGGAAAGAGCCTCCTAACTGGTTAGCCAATACCAAATGTTCGTCTCATCTCTGAAATCATATGTGTGTGTGTGTGTGTGTGTGTGTGTGTGTGTGTATACATACATATATATACATATGCATGATATGTGCATATATATACATATGCATGAAATACTAAATGGACTAGGCTGGTTTTATTTATATATTTGTACATTTTTGTCTTTAACAATAATAATCAAAGAGAAAGAGCTTGAAATGGTGTGACTCATCATGGGAGGGGGTGAAGGGAGGGGACATAGATTAGAAAGAAGAAAGGGAAGATGGTGTACTTAAATTTTAATTAAAAGTTCAAAACATTTAAAAATTATTATTTTTTTCTGAATCTAAATGTTTGCTTTTTGTAAGAGTATTTTTATAAGGTTAAGAGTAACACCAGCTTTAATGGGAGAGAGAACTTTGTGTCAGTCAAGGACCCGATTGATGGAAACATTCTCTGAAGAAAACAAACAGAAAGTAGTGACTGCCTGTGCTCCGTTTCATCGTTCACTGAGCGAGAACACCACTGGGCTGTGATTCTCCACAGCCTTTCCAAGTTTAGCTCCCTCTTTGCTAAAGCTTCCTTCCGTGCTTCCCCTGCCCATTATGAGGTACAATGTAATATCCAGCCAATTTATCCCCAATTCTATTCAGATTAGCACCTGTCCTTTCATACTTATTAGATTCTTTTTACAGTGCACAGCACAATGGTTCTAACAGCCTCAATTCGTATGGGTGCCAGGTTATAGTTCTTCCTTCTGTTCAAATTGTCCAGGCATTTAGCTTTTAAAGAAAGATTGTAGACTCACCCAAGAGGGATCCCAATGTGTGAAACTATTTGAAGTTAAGTAAATAATAGGATATGATTGGATAAGCTGTTCATAGAATGCTTATCAAATGGCCAGAAGGCTGTTCTCCTGTCAGACTCTGAGACGGTCACGAAGAAACTGAGAATAGCATTAAAGTCACTTCTTCAATAAACTTACCCAGGAAATATTTTAAGCAGGAAATGACTTTGGGGATTCAGATTAGAATTATTACAAAGAAGAAGAATACTGTGTGTGGCACAGAGATCCTTGAGCAGCGTTGGGTTTATGAATTTTTAATTTATTCTGTCTCTTCTATCTTGGACATATTTTATACATGGCCCCACAATGCTAGCTTGATACCTACCATTAACAGAAGCGTGTACGAAATCCTTGACAAATATCATTAAATTATGTAGCCTGGACTCCTGACATGAGATTGCCGTTAAAGGCAAGAGCAGCCTGGCATGCAACAGCACAATTTAAGGATGGTAATTTCGAACTCAATTTTATAATCTCAGGAAACAAGATAGGTTTTTAGGCAAACTGTCTGCAGACCTAATGGATGAAACTCTCAACTTCCAAACAATGGATTCTAAAAGTTGTGCTGGCTAAGGATTCGAACCCCGCAATTTCTTGATGAGAATCTCCACTTTTGTGGATGTATGAGGCAATTCTGATAGATAGAGTTGATTAATGTGTGTATTGAATGCCTTTTTGCTATGTTCATCAGATTTTGTCCCTTGGTGAGCTCCATCAGGACCTCAAAGGCTCTGCTACCTTAGTGCCTAACCTCACTCCATCTCAGACTCTCAGATCTACTATTCACTTGATCAGCGAAATCTCACTAAATCAATGCAAGGACAAGACCAATAGAACAAGTGTATTGATTAAATATGTGCAGGGTGTTTAAGCAAAGTCAACACCATCTGAGGTGTCTCAGTTTTCTCTTTCTCCACAGCTCCACTCCATTCTGCTGGAGTGCAAGATGACTCTGGAGTAGCTTTCCATTCCTTTCAAGGAGCCATTGCTGAGAAGGTAACCTGAGCTAGCACAGACCTGGGGAGGTGGTAGGCAAAGGTTTCATTACATTTCTAAGAAGATACTCTCTAAATAAACACAAACCCACAAGCCCACTGCCAGCTCCAGCTTTGGCCAAAGAGGTAAGATTTCGAGAATTTGAAACTACGCATAAACAAGACAAAGTAGTGGGATAATGAGGGAGAATGAGAGGAGAGGGGGACAGACAGACAGAGAGAGACAGACAAACATAGAGAGAGACACACACAGAAAGAGAGAGATATTCAGAGAGAGACATAGAGAGATACAGAGACAGAGAGGTGGTGGAGGGAAGGAGAGACAGACAGACAGACAGAGAGATGGAGAGGAAGAAAGAGGGGGGAACACTTTGAAGTTGTTTGGCTTTGAGCATCTACAGTTTATCTTTACTGGTTGCTTAGGTCTGTGGGGGGATCAGACTTATTTAAAAACTATATGGCAGTGCAGAAGATTGCTGTATTGTGTGTGACAATCAAGAAAACTGCTGTTTTCCAAATCATGACAATTATAGCTGTACTAGGTTGCCGCTTACTGTGTGAACAACACCCTCTTGCTCACGTATTGTGGGCACACTATTTAGTCTTCACAGCAAATCTCTGAGGAAGCCATTATCCATGTCTTCATCTCACAGGTGTGGAGACTAAGGTGGTGCAGGCATGGGTGAAAGTTGAGATCCACCAGAAGGCAGTCTGGTCCCTTTGTCTATACTCCTGATCATGTGCTACACACCTCTGTCATTGTGTGCATTGCAGCTTCTTGAAACCAGTGTCATGGACCAGTTGTGGACAACTGTGATAGCTTGACAACCCTGAAAGTTTCTGATGTGCAATGACAATAATTAATTAAAAGCCAAATACACAATGAAGGCAAGGTGTTCCTGGAATCAGTCACCTGTCTCACAGCCTTGGTTCTGAACACACAAGTGCACATTTTATCATATGTGTCATCACACCACTCGATGCCAACAAACACTCCTCTGCCAGCTTTGAGCTATCGTATGCCATGAATTGCAGTGACTTCACTGTGTGAGCAGAGGTTTCTGCTTCCACGAAGCATGCTAATTTAAATATAAAAATGAGATGTTTTAATGTTTTCCTTCCATCACTTATTGTAAAATTTTAAATGTTTAGAAATTGTTATTTGAACTGCCTACCTGAGTTTTAAAAATAATGATAATGAATGAATTTTGGCTTCAGAGTAGGGTAGAATTTTCAAGAATTTCTGAAATAGCCCCTAGTCGTACTTTGACTACTTTGTACTATGTTTTTTTCAACACTGTCAAGCCCAACAAAAATATTGGGTAATTCTGAAAATGTTGAAAATGATTTACCTACTGAAGATTTAGTTCTTTACGCGAAAATGAACAAGTATATTCATCTGATTGTGCAAATCTCTCATCTTTACTAAATGGCAAACTTAATGTACATCAAACAATGATTTTTCAAATAAATTTTATTGTAATTTTTAATCTGTAAATACTATATGTCTATTTTGTATAACTATTATCTTAGTATTCTATTGCAGCAAAGAGACACCAGGACCAAGATAACTTTCATAAAAGGACTTATTTAGTTGGGAAACTGCTTAGAATTTTAATGGGTTAGTCTTTTGCCATCATCTTGGGAGCAGCAACCAGGCAGTCGTGATGCTGGAGAAGTAGATGCGAGCTACATCCTGATCCGCAGGAAGTGACCAGAGACAGAGATAGAAGACAGAGACTGAGATAGGCAGGAATGGGCAGAGAGAGATAGAAAGTGAGAGAGCCACTGAGCCAGACATAGACTTCTGAAACCTCAAAGCCCACTCTGAGTGACACTCCTCCTCCAACAGGGCCACGCCTCTACTCATTCTCCCCGAACATCCACCAACTTGGAAACAAGTATTCAAATATATGAGCCTATGGGAGCCATTTTTATTTAAACCACCACATCTATAGTTAGGGCCAGATAAAAATGGCTCCAGCAGAAGAAAAGTATAAGCGAAAAAGTTCAAGAAGCCTTTACATAAGTAACGGAAGTAACAGTTGAAGAACACTGAGGATTTAAGGCTTGTGGTCAGGTATAGGTGACTGGACATATTGATACCTCCTCAGCATTCTCTCTCTCTCTCTCTCTCTCTCTCTCTCTCTCTCTCTCTCTCTC
>NC_034592.1:37959916-37993145 GCF_900095145.1 Mus pahari | reverse complement strand
TTGTTTTTTTTTTTTTTTTTTTTTTTTGGCATTTTAGAGATTTGGGCCAGGGCTTCATGATTAGAGTTTCATTTGAGGCTAATGCTTTGGCATCCAGCATAGAAGATGTGTGTGAAGGAGCTGATAGACTACCCAGGGCTATATTAAACATTATTAGGATACTCTACCGTGACGAATTTCTTGTCAGTAGAATAGCGATAGTGTTGACCTTTATCTCATAGGTCTGGGTCAAAATAGTGGGCCTGGAGAGGCCCGTGCTGAGTGATTAGGAATGTACAATGAGGGAAAGGGACAGTCAGGGTACAGTGGACAGGATTTGAAGTTTGAGCCAAGTGTATTTGTCATACAATAACTCTCAGCCATGTCCACAGATGGAAACAAGAGCGAGACCATCCTCAACACATCAGTTAATTAGGGGGAAGACCCACTCCTAATTCAGCTATGTTTTTTTGTTGTTGTTGTTTTTGTTGTTGTTTTTTTAATTTCTTCAGCAGAACCCTTTTAAGAGTGTGTCCAAGTAGAATTTATAAATAGCATCCATATCCAAGAGAACATGTTCATATTGAGCATGTCAACGTGAAATAGTGTCATTTCAAAGGATTATTGATCAGATTTGCTTAGTTTTGCAGTATCTGTGGCATAAAGTTCCCGAGCTGAGGGACGCTTATTCCTCTCCTTCCTTTAAAAGCCTAGTCATATCTACTTATGTCTGTCTGGAAGTGACGCCAATGGAATGTTGCTTCTGGAACTGCTTACACTTCTAGAAAGCAAAGCCTTCCTTCACTCACCTTAAAATTTCTTTCATTCAGTATGTTTTAAAATATCTTTAAGACAATGAGCTTGTCCCCAGGCTGGTTTCAGTATGACTTAATTTCTTCAATTCTTTCTTTCTTTCTTTCTTTCTTTCTTTCTTTCTTTCTTTCTTTCTTTCTTTCTTTCTTTCTTTCTTTCTTTTTCTTTCTTTTCCCCATCTTAAAACAGTGCTTTTTCCAGGAAAATCCAAGTCAGTCCTCAAGTGAACACTGCTGACACGCCTGTTTGAAAGGTATGGAGGCCCTGGGTGGGTTTTTTGTGCATGAGTCATTCAATCAGCATTCCAACTAAATGCAGCTAAGTTCGAACTGGCACCCAACTTGCTGGAGGCGTAGTATGGTTAATTGGAGTATGGTAAATTGGCAGGTTCCTTCCACGAGGATTGCACTGTCCTGATATCTTTGAAGTACGTTCCACGTGTCTGTGTGCGTGTCCACCGGCCACAGAACTTCTGCAATCTCCTAGACAGTACCTCTCTCTCTCTCTCTCTCTCTCTCTCTCTCTCTCTCTCTCTCTCTCCCTCTGCTTGTTATGAATTCCACTCATGCATTTCCCCTAATGATACAAGCCCATCTGAAACAAGTTGGGCAAAATGGAAAACACACAGCGTGGCCAGATGCCAGGGGAAGACACATGCACTCCACTGATCTAATGCTGCACAGACGGCTATGTGTTGCCTGTGAGAATCTGTGAACCTGAGCTCACGCCACTCTGTGCTGGTTTGTCCTGAATGTTCTACCTCATTAGGGGTCTCAGAAGCTAATCAGAATGGATGATCTTACAATGTAATCTCAGAAGACCAAGACACCTACACCAATAGAAGGCAGAAGAATTATTTCTCCCCTGTGTAATAGAAGAATCACTCTTCTGAGATCTAATATTGGATAACTGTAAGAGATTTTGGAGTTAAACTGCCTCAGAGGTTCAGGCGCCAGCTATTTAACTGTGATCTAGAGTAAATTGCTTAACCTTTCTTGAACCCTGTTGGCTCATCTGTTAGACAACAGACATGGAATGAATCTTTGTTAGTGTGAGGAACAAGTTAGAAAACGCACAGAAAATGTTACGTACATCATGCTTAATGACTATTTTACTTCTCATTGCACAGCTCTCCATGTTTGATTATTTGTGAACTCTGGTGAGCACTGATGTCCCCCAGTCCATCCAGGTTTATCTAGATTGTTTGAATTAATTATCTGGATTTTCACAGATTATGCAAGTAGAGGTGCTGCCTTGCAGGCAACGTGAATCCCACCAAGGTGTCACATTCTTCACACAAGTGACTTCCAAATCCTTATCTGAAGTGATGCTACTTATTTCTTGTCGAACCTGATGAATAACAATGAAAAGAATGCAGAAGTTTAAGACTATGGGCCAAGTCCTTGTATGACCTCAAGGAATTGATCAGACTGGGGCTGGTGGGGAAATAAAGAAATGACAAGCAGGTGAACACACAGGCACAGGGAAAAACTGGGTTCAGGTAGAGTGGGCTCTCTGCAGCACCCCTAAAATTCAGCACGTTTATTTTTATTCAATTTGAGAGGTGGGGCTGTTGCATACAGGTAAACAAGGAGGTGGAGTTACTGCATATAGGAAAACAAGGAGGCAGAGTTTATGGTGCACAGCTGGATCAAGGACACAGGTTTGGCTAAACTCAGTAGGAGCAGTCTCTATAGAGAACAGTCCTCAGGCTGCAGTCATGGGAGTTGGGGGTGGTAGCATGTGTGGGGCAAGTGGACTGTGCCACTATAGAGAACTGGTAAGGTTGAGTGAGCTCGGATCTCCCTCGGGAGTCTCAGAAACTTGAGATTGGTGCCTGGCGAGCGACTTTCTACCCATATCTATACCTGCTCTGGAACATGCACCGATGACACCCCACTAACAGGACCATGGGCAGTTTGTCAGGTACGATAAACTCCTGGATTCCCTGCCCCCATGCAAGTAGAGCATCACTAACATCTCAAAATGAGCCAATAGGAAACACCTACCCTTAAATCCTACCCCACTCAGTGTTTATAAAGTCCTTGAATCTTTCACCAAGGATCATCTGAGAGTGATTGGAGTGATTGCTTTTACTTGGGGAAGAGTTCCCTCTCCTTAAGTATTCATTGCTGGACCTTGAACCTGGCTGGCTGGCCACCAGGATGCCACCACCTCTGCCCCTGCCTCTGGCATTCCCCCTGCCAGTAGCAGACGAGAGACCCAGAACCTCAGCTAAGTGCCCTGTGGAACCTGTTCATCCATGTTGCACTTTACCTTCAGGCAGGCAGACAGAGGACTACAGCCATGCACTATAGACACTGTTTGCATATACTATCAATATTTGCACGTAGACCTGAGGAAGGGTTTGCATTCCCTTGAGCCTAGCCTAGGGAAGGCTTGGTCATATTTCCAAGGGTCTGAGGTCAGGTCTTTGACACACTGCCTGTGACAGTGGTACACATACACTCAGGACTGCATGCACTCAGGGATTCTGTTCCCACAACTATGAAAACAGAAGAGAAAAGAAAGATCCACAGCAGCCTCTACACAACTAAACTGTGGTTACAGAGGGCTCAGCCAGGAACTCAGGGCATCCCTTGGATATGCCTTGTAAATGTGCAGCTGATTGTTTTTATTTTACAAGATAATCATAGTATATCTTTTGAAAAGGTGAGACTAAGGTAGAAAAACACTAAGTAAGTGTTCCCAAGACAGAGTGATTTTGTTATTCCAGTGGTTCAAATACCAGCACATCTTGAAGAATTTATCCATTTACTGAAAAAGGTTTTTATGTGTGAACTAATTTCTGAAAAGTGTTTAACTCAATTCAAGGTCTTAAAATAAAACAAAAGGTACAAGTCCCTTTGTGCACAAGTGAAGGCACCATTATCGTGTTCCTGATATTGTGGACAGTATTGCTATTCATTTTCAATTGAGGTGACTTGTAAAATTTGAGTAGCTATCCTGGGAGCTAGCTGAGACTAAAATGGAAGATGACAATGTTATCTGTTTGCCTATCTATCAATCTATATGTCATGTATGAAACATAGACATACATGTTTTTAAAAGGAATATTGGTATCGGAATAGGAAGCCTATATTAGGCTTCCCGGAATCCGAGTGCTATGGACTCAGAGTGGAGTGTGGTGGACCTTTGCCCTTCTGGCCACCTACTCTTCTGCCCAGAGCAGGAATGTCTGAGGCATGTTGATAGACCAACAAATGTGACCCGAGTATAATCAGGTACTTTTGTGTGTTATCTACTGAAAATTATTGTACCAGTCTGATTGGTATGAAGTCGAACAGTTCTCTGGGAGGGAGGCAGGGGGGCGGTGAGGATGATTATAGGAAAGATGGAACAAAGATGGAAGAGACAGATATGAAAGGGCTGCAGGTCATTACCATATTAGCTGCAATTGCATTTTGCATAGCCTTTTTATACTATAGTATTGTGGGAAGCAAAGTCACAGCTAACAGAAACAATTTACTGAAATATTCTCGTAAGATATTTGTTCCCATCCAAAAACCTCCCTATTCCTTCCACCAAGGTCAGTAGACCATGCACCTCATGACCTTGAGCCTCAAGTACACCTTCTATTGTATTTTATAAAAAGAGTCAAGGATATGCTTTGTAGAAGCACAATATGGTGAGGTGGAAGGGGTATCTTAGCAGGCCCATGCTGAGGCATCCTTTACCCCTGAGGTACCATCCTCAGGGTATAGTGAAGAATAGTTTAGTTAGGAAATAGGAAGAGGAATTGAGAAGGGAGTAGAGACAGAGAAAGACAGAGAGAGGTAGAAGGAAGGGGAGGGGTAAGAGGAGGGAGGGGAGAGGGAGAGAGAGGGAGAGGGGGAGAGGGGGAGATGGAGATGGAGAGGAGGGGATTCAGAGAGAGACTGAGAGAAAGAAAGGAGAGGCTGATAAGGAGTACATGGAGAGATAGTGGGAGGGAGAAAAGGGAGAGATGGAGAAAGGGGTGAGGGAGAAAAGAGAGTCGGACAGAGAGAAGGGAGAGAGAGAACAAGAGGAGACCAAACAGTCCCTTTCATAGCAATCCATGCCTACCTGACTGTTGCCAGGTAACTGCACAAATGGCTCCCAATACATTATAAGGATGATTATATGACAGAGGTATCTAAAAATTAAATGAGATAGTGTATAGAGTGGGCCATGTGCACTTAGCAATCAGTGAAGCTTGTATCTCATTCTTATGAATCCCACTTACAGTTGAATATTTTTTTTTATTGAAACAGAATGTAGAGTGGATGAGTCCTTTTTATATTTATTGACCTTATAGCTTTCAGAAGAGGAAAGTTAGTTAATTGTTTTTTTCAGCCCAAAGAAATTAATGTAAAGTGACTTTGACAACAAGATTTTTGCCAGAATGAATTTTTATTATTTCATTATATATGTCTTGGTCTGTTTAAGACAATGCAACAGAATCTTATGAACAAGTGACTGTCTACAGAATTATATTTTTAAAAAATAAGTTTTATTAGCCAGATGTCACTGTTGTCTTTGAGGCTTACTGCTAAAAAAAAAAAAATCACTATTTCTAGTTGTTTCTGAACTCTGGATGGTTGGTTCAACTCACCTGTTCTGACTCAAAACTCCTCTCCATGCTGACTGATTCAAATTGGCTTCTCTTAGCTTCTCACTGAATTGCTCTGCTTGGAAAAACTGCCTTTGAATTTCACTGAACTTCACTGACTATTCTGACTGCAAGAACTCCACTTTATTACCTGAACTCAACAGAACTGCATTTATTAAACTGCCCTTCACTTCTTACTCCCTTTGCACCGCTCTAAAGCAGCCTTTCCTTCCTGTGCTGTTCTTGTGAGAGTTGGGTGTATTCTATCTCGGACTTAATTTGTCAAATCTTCCTCTGATTCATCACTTTGTCTGCCCCTCAATTAGATGCCACCTTCAAACAAGGTTGCTTTCTTCTACAAACTAATGGACATTGTTAGAGATTAAGGAGTATATTAAGGGCACGTCTATATTCCAACCAGATCATACTGTGTCCCAGCTGGATCCTATCTTTGGATATGATCCCTTATCTGAGAAGCCATGTTGCTGGATTAAAATCCCTCTACATTTATTTTTTAGTTTTGGGAGTCAAGAAAGCCATCAATCAAGATTCTAGCAGGCTTGGTGTCTGGATAAATCCTGCTTCTGGTTTGTGGACAGCACATTTTTGGTGTGTTTTTACATGGTCAAAAGGGGACAAGGTTATCACTAGAGCCATTTGTGCAAGGGATCGACCTGTAGCCATAAAGGCTGCCATTCCATAATTTAGTCACCTTCCAAAATCCCTGCATATTGGGCTAGTGCCTCAGTGGCTCAAATTTTCAGTTCTGAATTTGCAGGGGGAGCTGAGGTATTCTCATAATACACAGGAGGTATAAACTGACAGGAACACAACAGGCAGTGGCAGTCCCCACAGCAACATTAGACCTGGCAAAGAAGAAAAAGAAACCATGGACTAAGCAGGAGAGGTTCAAGGGGCATATATACTGAAATTATGTGAAGCCGTTTAGAAGCCCATGGTGCATTTACATTTTATTTCAATTATCACAGAGAGAAGGACAATAAGTTTAGTGGGGAATGGCTTAGTGGTGTCGAGATGCTACCTTTTTATGGGCACTGTTGAATAGATGGGAACTGTCTGTCTGCCTCGGGAGTTCTGTGAGTTAAAGGACCTCCTCTCCAGTAGAGGGAGGAAGAACTCCAGTAGAGGGAGTAAACTCTCCCTCTACTGGAAATATGGACTTGGGAAATAGAATGAAACCTCTTGCTTCATTCTCTGTGATTTT
The DNA here is from genome assembly GCF_900095145.1 of Mus pahari. Lineage (NCBI taxonomy): Eukaryota > Metazoa > Chordata > Mammalia > Rodentia > Muridae > Mus > Mus pahari. Next base: position 37,986,534 of record NC_034592.1, on the reverse strand, counting down.
AATTTTTTTCCCCTTTCACTCCAGTTAATCTTATTAAGTGTTTGAGGCTCTTACAAATGCTGTGATGATTATCCACTAAAGAGTGCACAGACACATACGGCATTGCCTCAGATTTTTTGCAGAAAGGCCGTGAAATTGAGTCTTTAACCCCAGACTCAGAAACATAGTTTCAATGATATAAAATAAATGTCTTTAAAAATAACATCATTTTTAAGAGTTCTGAGACTAATTTTTTTTCCTATGAAAGTGCCCAAGTACTGCCTGACTTGAAAATAGATCCCTTCCATACAATCTCTCCATCCATACATGAAGGAGTGTTGGGATTACAGGCTCATAATCATAATTAAGTTTTCTCAAAATACTTCAGCTGAGCATCAGCAAGTAAAGAGCCCTGCAAACGATTTTGATCTGATCTCATCTGTGCCTAGCATAAGTTTGCCAGGTAACAGGCAGAATAACCATCTACGTTTGATTTCTAGATAAATATTTTTTTTTATTACAACTACTCTTTTGCAATGGGAAATCCTAGAAAATATAAACTGCCTGGATGCATGCTCTATGCTTTAGCAAAAAATATTAAATTAATATTGAAATGTTAAACATAGCTGGGCTTTCTGAATTCTTTCATGAGCTGAGCTCTATCCAGCAAAATTTGGTCAGCTCAACCTTCATTTCCTTCTGCTCCCATCAGGCCTATTGAGAATCCTGGGGCACAGGACATGGTCTTCCCATTTGCCAATTTGGAAAAGATGTTACCCCACTTCCAGGCACTAGGAGTTGATGATTTAGTTAAGTATTTAAGGGAGTTTTAAGGGAGTAAGACTCTAACATAAACTTAAACATCAAATTAGTCTTCATTTTAAACAGTCTGTTCAAATTACGGCTACATTGAAACCTTCATTTTAACCCTAAAGTCTGCGTTTTTAATCTTCATTTTCAATTTTAAAAGGAGAAGTACTCTGCTTTAGTTAATAAGGGCTTTACCTAATGAGGGAGCCACCAAGCAAAAGGTGAGAACACTGCTGGAATTTAGTTTGTAGAAGATGATACACATTCAGAGGGGTGAGCACAGACCCTCACATCCAAGAAATGTTCTGGGTCCTATAAGATTTGTAATGTTGTGATAAACCCTCACATATGGAATAAACTTTTAAAAATTGTTTGGGGGGCTGAGGAGAAGAGATGTTAAAGTGTTATCTGCGTAAGCATGAGGAACTGAGTCTGGATCCCCAACCCATGTAAAACTCCGACAAGCACTGGTGAGTCCAGCAGTGAGAGAGAAGACGGCAGAGACAGGAGGATCCCTGGAGCTTGGTGGACAGTATATACATACACATAAATATGTATGCATATAGTGTTTACATTGTTTTAATATATACTACATTTTTCTAATAATGAAACTTGCATGCAAATCAAAAGGAGGTTACATAGAAATCCCATCATTTAATATGTAGGGCCAAAAAGTACCTAGCAGTGTACAAAGTGCTAGGTGGAGTCACTGCAGATTAATGAAATGACTAGAGAAAACCCTGAAACTGGAGAAAACTATCAGCAGGAACATGATAGTCCCAGTACCTCAAATGCAAAGATGTCCAGGTCCCAGATATGGGGTGACAGTACTTACAGGACTTTGTCTGCCCTAGATTGTTGTTGCTGTGGACAACTTTTATTACCTAGCATGTCTCACAGCTTCCTGAGACATTCAGAGTCGCAGCAGCAATTCTGAGTCTGCTCATTAGACAGTCACTAGCTCGTGGTCCCAGCAGAACATTAGCATCATTTCCTCTGTCCCCGCCTGGCTTTGCTCTGACATCTAGCATTCAACTTAGAAAAATAAGAACTTCAGTCACTTATTGGGATGACATAAATTATTCATATTTCCTCTCTATCATCTTACTGTTGTTTGCTTATTCTGAACATTATTAATACTATTTCACTGTTTTAGAATATTCCATGGCTTATGCAACCTCTTATGATAATTCCACATTTTTATGTCTATAATAATAATACTTTATCATCATCATCATCATCACTATTGTTATTTGGATACATACATTCCATAATACCTGTTGTATATGGAAATCAGAGGACATCTTGTGGGACTTGGTTCTCCCCTTCTACCATGTGGGTCCTGGGGATTAGACTTTGATCTACAGGCTTGGCAGTAGGCACTGTTACCTAGCAACCCATCTCCTGGACCCCAAATCAACATAACTATCCCAGTCTGTACAGAGAGAAAAAAATACCTGTGTCGGTTGGTTTTCTATCGAAACCATATGGAAATATCAATTATATTATCACTTATTTTTTTAAACTTTATTTGTAATATAGTCATGACATTGTTTTGAAAATCACACACACACACACACACACACACACACACACACACATATATATATATATATATATATATATATCCCATTACAGATGGTATATATATATATCCTACTAAAATCATTTTGGATTGATTATTGAAAGATGCTATTATAAGTTATCTGATAAGAATATGCATTACGTGGCACCTGCCCATCTGAGCAATGTCCATCACTCACCTAAAGAGGAAAGTGATTCACAAGATGTCAGATTCATTATCTGCAGTGTCAAGGCAGAGAATACACATTCCAAATGCCAGTAAGATTTCCTGGTGAATATTTCCTAGGAAAAAACTCTGAAAACATATATAGAAGCCCTTTGCAGTTCTACTGTTTTTGCACATCTCTTAAAGCATTGTTAAGTTAGAAAGAAAATTCCTTATTGCCTCCAGGAGTACTTTTCACGTGCATTACATTTGGGCAGAGCGCTGGAAGGGGAGCAAGTACCTCAGAGGGAAATGTGTAGGGTTAGACTTGTCCAAGCCCAGACCAGGTTCTTGTAAAAGGCCAGCAGACACATATGGTGCAAATTATTATGGAGAAGAGGAGACTTTTTCTGTGCTACACAGGACACTCAATTTCATTAGCTTTCAGAGGCGAAGTGGCACAGTGATGGAGAGCCTCGTCAGTTCTTGGACAGTACTCAGCACAAGCCCCAGGTGTGCTACTTCATGGGCTTTAAACATCTTATTTAATCTCTCTGAGGTTCAATTTTCTCCTCTATAAATGAGGATAATTGTAGGCCCTACATCTTATCCGTATATAAAATAACAAATTTAGTGCTGCATTTCTCTTCTTCGGCTGCCGTAGCAAAATGCCACAAACCAGGTGACTTCATAAACATTTTTTTCTTAGCTAGAGGCTGAGAAAGATCTGGAGACTCAGTTTCTGATGAAAAATTTTTGTGGCTTATAAATGACGACATTCTAGAATTGCCATATGGGAATATTCTGGTGGTCTGTGTGTATTTCAAATAGCCATTTTCGATCCAAGTGATGTCTTGAATTTAGTAGATGTGTATCGTTGCTGTGTCCACATATGACTTCTTCCTTGTGCTAATGAGAAAGATAGAAGGTCAAGGAGGTAGACAACAAATAATGTCCCTTCTTATGAGGACACTAATACTAACATATCAGGGCTCTACCATTATGGCCTCCCTTAACCTGAGCCTCCTCTTTAAGGGTCCTGTCTGACACTCTCACATATTAGTGCCAGTATCCAGGCATGCAGCTATCGGCATCTTGAATTAGTGTAAGCTAACAATAACACACATGTTCATTTTATTTCACGCCACGTTGCTTTTCGGAATAGTGACATTTAATTAATTATTAATAATGAACATTCTTCCAGTACTTTGTAATTTGTAAAATGCTTCACAGCCATGTTCCCATGAAAGATGCCATAACCCTTGTTAAGAGAGAAGGAAAGTGAAGACTGGGGAAAGGGAGGGAGCAAATGGCTACAAAAGGGGCCACAATGAGACCTCGCCATCTGAGCACAGGAGGGGAAGTGAAGCAGACATATCTCCTCCGGACCAGAGAAGCAGGCAAGTGATGCAAGAAAAGGAGGTCAAAGGCAGTGTTGTTAGGAAGAACAGCAAAGTCACTAAGGAAAGCAGGGCTGGCATGAGCCTCCAGGAACTGCAGGGCCTCACAGTCAGCATCTTGACTGACTGTGTTAGGATGATGTTAGGCTCAGCTAGCACCAGCATTGCTGGTCAGTGTAATCGGCAGTTCCCAGCGTCCATGAGAAATGGGAAACGAGCAGGATAGTTGTTCTGTGTGGACAAGCGGTCCATTGTCACAAAGATCATGAAGGTCTGAAGTGCTAAGGCTGAGTCATGTGGTCTGAAGTCTTATTGTTTTCCCAGCTGTTGTACAAGGAGGAAGTGTATTACATAGTGGTGTCTAATGATGAGCATTGTACTTACTCATAGTAAAACGGTATGTTTAAAGTGCTGATAGCGGTGATGAAAATAAGGGTTCGTTTACCCCTAGGATGAGTAGATTATAGATAGCTAGGATGCACTGGGATGGAGACCCTTGCTGCCTAGCAGTGGGGCAGAAGATGCAGTATCCCTGTAAAACACCACCTTCTGCATTCCATCGTCACTAGAAGTCCATAGGAAAACAGCTCAGAGCCTGAGGCTCTAAAGAGAGTTGTTTTAGAGATGTGTGAAATTAAAAAGCTTCTTACAGCAAAGGAGCCAGCTTCCTGAATGAAGGAAAAGCCTCCAGAATGGGAGGAACCCATCACTAAGTGTACATCTGACAAAGGATTACAAATAAGTAAAAATTACTAAACAAGAAAATAATGGCCCAGAAAACAAAGAGGGGCCTAAGGAGCTGAATGAAGAAACCCTAAAACAAGGAATATAAATGGTGAATAAATATTTTTTAAAGTATTTATCATCATTAGGTATCAAAGAAATGCAAATTAAAACTAATTTTAGATTCCTTCTCACTCATCAGAATAGTATCATGGAGAAAATAAATCAAAGTCACTGGAGGAAGAAGAATCCCTATTCTCCATTGGAGGGAGTGAAAACCACTGTGGCTTCTATGGAAATCAGTGTCAAGGATCCTCAAAAAGCTAAAAATAGAAATACCATATGATTACTATTGCACTCCTGGGCATAAACTCAAAGGACCATGTCATACCAAAGAGTTACCTATAGATCCATTTTTATTGCTGCTCTATTTGAAATTGAGCCAACCTAGCTGTCTATCAGCTGAAGAATGAATAAGGAAAATGCAGCACATATATCAAATGGAATTTTATTCAGCCATAAAGAAAAATAAAATTATGTGACCTGCTGGAAGATGAAGACAACTAGAAAATTGGAAGGTACCAGAGGTTTTAGAAAGATATCAAGTGTTCTTTCTCATATATGGACCTTAGCTTTATATGTATGGATTTACATGCGATTAAGTTTGCATAGATGTTGCAAAACTAGATAGGGCTCCATAGGTGGTGTGGAAAGAAGCTTTAAAGGAGACAGGTAGTGAACGGATCAGAACACATTTGATACAAGAATGGAAGTGGGAATCCTACAGCAGAGGATGATGGGAGATCTTGGGCAGAAAAATGTGGGAGAAGAGGAGGTGGAGGAGAGACAATGAAAATCTAGCATGTGAAAATGTTTTTTAATATCATAAAGGAGGAAGGGTGTGTGAAGATGTACTTTTGATATCACTCATTGTATCTTTGAAGCAGTGTAGACCCAGAAAGGCCTCACTTGATCTGCAGAGCACTGTGTGTCTACATCATAAGAGTTGGATGTGTGGGTCACTATGTCCCTTTCCACTCATTTCTTTGGATATTTTTTAAGGATTCTAAGTTAGCAGAGTGGTGAAGGGCATGTGGTGTTGCTTAGCTGAGAGCCAGGTGTGTGGGCTCAAGAGCTATAGCAGCAGGGCTCTATGAGCCACTATCTCTTTCTCTCTCATCATTTCTTGCCACCCCAATATCTTTCTCCTTGCTTACTTTTCCATAGATTCCTGGAAATCCCTTTTCTAGATTGTAGAGTAATGTCTGTGTGTGAACTTGTTACCCTGGGAAAATCTGTCTATACTGCTGATATATTTCCCATGCTCTGGTGGGTGACTCTACATCTGTACATACATAGGCAGGATTAACCAGATATAGTGGTTATCACAGAAGCAAGAGGTGAAGAAGAGGAGGATGAGGGCAAGAAGTTGGAAGGATTATGTAAGAAGTCGGAGGGGAGAAATGGGGGTGGGGTATATTTCACTGTACACATATGTGGTGGTGTGAATATGTTTAGCCCACTGAGTGGAGCTATTAGGAGGTCTGTCCTTGTTGGAGTAAGTAGGGTCCTGTTGGAGGAAGTATGTCACTGTTGGGGTGGGCTTTGAGACCCTTCTTCCTGCCTGGAAGACAGTCTTCTCCTGTTTGTCTTTGGAACAAGATGTAGAACTCTCAGCTTCTTCTCCAGTACCATGCCTGCCTGTAGGCGGCCATGTTTCCTGCTTGATGATAATTTACTGAAGCCAGCCCTACCTAGGACAATGTGTATGACATTCTCAAGAATAAAATAATTACTTAAAAATAGCAAAGGTAGATATTTTGCCCCTAATATGCATGAAACCAAGAAGACAGTGAATGCTAATCAATATTTAGAAAAGAAATAAATATGATTCTTATAGCTGCTAATGTTGCTGTAAGATCTCACAGCTGTGAATGGCAGGGATGGATCATCAATAGAGATATTGCTAACTCAGAAATGCCATGGTTTTTTAAGCTACCATATTAAGTTTCACTTTGTTTCCTACAAAGAATGGCCACGTGTGGAATGCCAGCTGAATTATGGGTCCGTTTTAGCACCCATCTCTTTACAGGGAAGAAAGGCTATGTGGTTGATGTCTTGTGGTTGCTTTCAGGTTACTGCACATCATGACCTCATATGCGGTCAAATAATGAAATGAATGAGCCATGAGAACCTTGGCAAAGGTCAAAGATTTCTGGCTGTGCAACAGCTAAACGCTAGTTTAAAGGAACAAAGGCAAAACCAAACCAAAAAGTATGGTATGATTGAACTCTTTCTGGCAGTCTTTACCCACAATGCATTGTGTAACGTCACTAAAGCCTTGTTCTGCATACCCAAGACTTAACACTCTGCCTTCCCTGAAGTAATGTCACATGACACCACTGCATGTGTGGTGAGACCCCTCAGCTCAGGTTCAGCACTACTTTTCTGTAATGCTTTTACTACACATATGATAGTATTCTAGAAACATGATGCTTTAATTATAGAAAACGAAGACTCTTAATATTTTCCTAACATCACCCCTTAGCATTTAAACATCAAATCAGTATTACTTTTGGATAATATTGTATGAGTATGTTGGATTTTTTTTCTTGAAATTTATTTCTTTCATATTTTGAGATTATAATATAATTTCATCATTTTTCCATTTCTGCCCTTCAAAACCTCCCACATTCTCTTCTTGTTCTCACTCAACGTAACCTCTTTTTCTTTAACCGTTGATATATTCCTAAATATGTGAGTATGGCCTGCATATGTATAATGTTACTTGTATGTGTATGTTTTCATGGGTGGCCACTTGGCATTGGATAACCAGTTAATGTGTACTTCTCTGGGGAAGTTTGTCAAAGACGGGTCAGGAAGACTGTAAGTGCCGGAGGACCGAAGAGTTTGCTGTCATACTAGTGTCCTAAAAATGTCAGAAGGTACACTCAGAAAGTCTCACCCGTGTGAGAGGCTAAACATGAGCCAAACAAGGATCACACCAACAGATACACTAACAGGGACTGGGAAAAGTTTAGGAAGCTCCAACCCTACGCAGTAAACCAAGGATTGCTGAGATCAGACAACATAGCCTTTCCCAGGGAAGAGCATCCTGCACTTAAGATCCGGTTAAAAAGAAACATTCTCATCGACCTACTAGACTATAGTTATGAAAAGAGAAGATTCAAAGCCAGCATCCACCTTGGAAGGAATGGAAGAAACATTTATTTTTCTCTGTTTGCTTACCCCATTCAGAATGATTACTTCCAGATCCATCCATTTACCTGGGAATTTATTTCCTGCATGTTTTAGTTGGTTTGAATTTAATTTTAAAAATGGTAAATGAATTTGGGCTTGGGATTAGGACTGAATTTCCATGAATTTCTGAAATAACATTTCTGCCATTTTCCATCCCACATTTATGTGAAGTAGTGTTTTCAGCTCTGGTAAATCTTAAAATCAAAATTGTTGGTCACATATGAGCAATGTTGAAGGTGATCTTCACCCTGTAGTGTCATGTATCCAGCTATTTAATTATTTTAGTAAAGATAAACCCATCTCATTAGGATGCAATCTTTTTCATCTTTAATCAAGGGTAAGATCTACGTATTTCAAGTGATTTCTTTAAGATAAATCTTCATGTTTTAGTACAAGTAAATGTTTGATTGGAACATCTAGTTCATATTCCATATATTTTACCTTATTTCATATACATTTATATCTAGAGTTGAATAAAACTTTCTCAGGCAGAAAGGGGTAGTAAATGCCAAGTATTTGGAACCCCTGACTTCCGGAACTAACAGCTCTATTTGTAAAAAAACACAAACAAAGTAGTTATCAATTCATGTAATGTCATCTCACAAGTAAAAAAAAAATTCTTGATTATGAAAACTGGGCAGATGACTAAATGCACTTGAAAATTTACTTTGAAATCATAAAACAAACTGTCTTTTCTGCCTTTGTTTCCTATCTGTCTATCACATGTCTAGACATTTTTTTCTAGTTATGTATCATGGGGACTGCAGACTGTTGGCCCTTCCTGACTGAGATCAGCTTCTGCAAAGAACAGGAACATCTCAATTGTATGATCTCAGCTGAATCCATGTCACAATTATTTATGACTTTGTTCTCATTCTATATTGCCCATGCCTAAAATAAGAGATATCACAAGCACCGGTCCTGTGTGAACTTTGATGATTTGTAGTTTTAATTAAGGGATTTTAAAGTATCGATGCAGAGTGGTGCAGAATATTCCAAACAAAACGTAATTATGGAGGAGGGGACAGGCCACAAATCTGACGTGAGACTGCCTGACTTAGAAAACGATTACATCCTGTATCCTCCAGGAAGTCTGCTTTCCGTTCAAATGGTCAAGAAGCCTGAGCATCCTTTGTTTCCCGGAGGGAAGTATATATCTGAAATCTGGCATAACCCACTGGATGTCGGCGCATCATGCACGGAAGGAGAACAATGGAGAAAAAGAAAATACATGAAAATAGACATATGCATTTGGGGAGCTTACTTGCCTTGAGGGGAAAGATCCGTGGAATAACTACTAGCACCCTTGAAAATATTGCTCCCATGCCTCATTATGCCACCTAGATTTCCATCCTGTCACATTCGATGAGGTTTGTGCAAGCCAGTGATGCTAGGCCTGTCAACCTGATAGTCTAATTTAGAACGACTCTCATGGCACCATTTGTAAAGCCTCCTGCAAAGCAATGAAGGGAGCCTTGGGAGGTGTTCTTCCTAACTCCATTTGATGAGGATATTTTAAGATTTTGGTGTGAACGATGCTGTGCTCCTGATGGGCAGAGCCATCTAGGCATTCTTGCTGCAATTCATGATTTTAAAACAACGGCCACGGTAACACCAAAAATCCCAAGCTGAGCACAAGAAGTTGCACCTAACTCGGCGGTTAGAAAGTCATGTTATTTACAGTGCATTCAAGTTCATTACCTTAGTTGTGATTTGTTGCAATCAGCTAAATCCACTCTGTTAATTCTCTTACTTTTCAGTAAGATTCTGATTACATACAGCAGGCTGTCTTTTGAGCCCTGGGTGAGCTGGCCATCTTAGTTAGAGAAAGTGTGTATTGCTCAGAGATCAGACCTGCAACTACCTTGTTGCATCTGCATACCTGGTTGTTCTCCAAGGAATTCCTGGAACTCCCAGTATCTTTCTGGTACCGGAGTGTGCGGTCCTTAGAACTCATCCCTAGATTTTGTTTCACCCTTTGTTTTGGGAGCACAATCAGTGATAGTCAAAGAAGGGAGACACAGGTATTGAAGCTTCCAAGTGAGTAAAAGACTATAGCACAGTGATTCTGTTCACTTAGGAACATTATCAGGCAGTAGCAATCCTCAACTATGGGAATCCTTGAGGCCCAAGGGGACACAGAGAATGATTTCCATGTAAAGGAAGAGGATGAGTCACTACCCTTCCTTCTGCTTCCAGAAAATACCTGTGTTCTTCCATCCCTCCAAGTCATTCATTCCCAGGAAGCTTTAGGGATGGCACAGCTGAACTTCCTGTGTTTAGTGGACTCGCTTCCCCCCTCTCAGGCAGGTGTAATGTTTATTGTTCATAGACCTGTGATCTTGCATCTTTGTAGAGAGCCTGATGGGATCCCAGCAGAATGATGCCAGAGGAAGAACGAAGATGACAGAGAGCGTCGGCATAGCCCTCTGGTCCTACTTCCAAATTATTTCGGGAACGATCTCTTCCTCTTCCTGTAGCTCTCAATGTGTGTCCTTGTATTGCCACTGCACACCAACATTCCGGGCTCTGTGTGTCCCCTCCCCATGCATTTCTCTCCCTAGGCAGACAAGAATAATGATTTCTCTTCTCATTTTCCTCTTCCTATGGCCTCTCTGTGAGCATCATTAGGTTACACTATTACATTCCAAGAGCCATGCATTTGATTTAGGTGAATTTGCTAGGAACAGCGCTAACCCTGCTTGATTGAAGAGAAACCTCACGTTTGTTCTCTTGCTTACCCTGTCTGGATTTCTCCCTCTGGTTGAGTACAAAAAAATCTGCAATCTGTTTTCAGTCAACACTGCTGACACATCAAAGAAATATGACTTTAATTTTTTTTCTAAGAAAAAAAATGAATCATGTAGTGTTCCCCGTACAGACAGTACCCTCCTCTGTTAGACGGCTGTGTAATCTAAAATCCTGGGTCCCATTTTTATATGCCAGCAATGGTCAAATGATTGGGACTGCAGTGCAGAACGCCACCACACCAGGACATGACCTCATCTGCTCTGAGAAATGGAGTGGGGTTGAGCTGGGTCAGTGTTTGCGGGAGCATGTTTCCGGTGAGAGCTGAGAAAATCTCAGGAAGGGACAACAATTTCTCATTCTGTTCAACAGCCGTCTTTGATGAGAACACTTCAGTTGAAAATTCAAACTAATGATAAGCTTATTATTATCACGGGAAAACCACTTAGTAGAAAACAATTTCATCTTTTTATGAATAAGCAACAAGACACAACAACTATTTTTTTTAAAAAAGAAGAAGAAGAAAAAGGTTCATTCATAGTTCATTTTTGTGTCAGGAAGTGAAAATAAGTGAATCCATTTTTTCTCCCCAAATGAATAATTACTAAGGATGGGTGGTTACCAGCAGAACATTTTCAGCTTTCTTTTTGTACTGCTCTAGTTGTCTTTTCTATGATTCATCTGTCATTTTTAAGACCTTCAATAGTCTTGTGAATCATCTACATACCTGTTTCCAAAGACTGCCAGAGAAATGCAAAGCACTTGCTAATCAAGGTTCACAAACCATAGTGCCAGCAGCGCTCACCAAACAAAGCAGCCCGTTCTCCAGGCACTCAGATGAGCCAGGGCCTTTTGTCACATTGTGCTGAGGCAGAGGAGACAGTTTGGAAGATAAATAATGAGAAATAGCACTTAGGCTTGGATTTCGTAATTATTTTCTGCCCACTAAAGGTTCCTGCAAGCATCACCAGGCCTTGACTCTTTCAGCATCTCATGACTCATGGCTGCAATACAGCCCACTGTGAGGGAGCTGTAAGCCGAGAGCCGAGGGAACAATCTCCTTTGAGTGTATGTGCAGGTGGATAAGCCAGTGGTGGGTGTCTGAGTCTGTTTCTGTGACAGCAAGACTTCTGCAGGTTTGTTTCAGCTGCTAAAGAAATGACTCTGCTGAATATGAATTACACTATGCTTTTTACCGGTTGTCCTTGGAGGAATCTTTGTCAAAACCGCGCACGCATGTGCACACACACACACACACACACACACACACACACACACACACACACAGCCTACCCAGCACCCAGCTATGCTCTTAAATAAGGCCAGGTAGCTGCATTTTCTGGAGTCAACACTGAGCAATGAAGCATTCCAGAGTGTGTATGCTGTCTGTGGAGGATATAGCAGGGAAAACAAGAAACAAAGAATGTGTATTATAAACCCAAGGAAATAGATGGAATAGGTGACTTAATGAGAAATAAAATAAAATAAAAAGAAAAGCAACTAATACAAGCTACTAAAATGGGCAGTGAATCATACCTGTAAGTATATGAATTGATTAAGTGACCCTGGACATTCTCATGCAAAGAAAAAGGATGTGAAAGAAGAAATAAAGTCAACAACTGGGAAAACTGCAGGTAAAATATTAGGTCCCTGGCACATCTTAGGAAAGATGCACAAAAAGCTAATATATTTCTAATCTTTCCAGATATACCTGAATTTGTTGTATACAAGGTAACTTGGTATCTCCGGGCTGCATCTCCCAAACTGACACTCTTCAAAACTATGCAATGTCCACTTATATTCCTATAGTTTTAAAGGGTGTTCTGGTTTTAGAAATGACTCATTTATGCCCTGTCTTTGAGGTTAAGAAAGAGTACTAGCACCAAAAGGACCACAGAATGCCTCTGTAACGCAGCTACCCATAGGACATGGCTCCCATTTTCTACAAGTATATTTGAATAAGACTTTTTTTTCTTTGTGTGTCACGTTGTATTTTGTCCTAGGGCTGTTGGTTTAGGAGTCCTCTGTGGGTCCTAGGCAGAGAAGCAGACAGGTTTGACTCACCCAAGAGCACAAGGTTGAGACTTACATCCTTCCTCAATTGCTAGTAGAGCTGAAAAAAATGCCTTTATCAATGCTCCAAAAGAACTTTCAGGTTTCCCCCTAATTCTTCAAACAACCATTTCCTTTTGAATCTTTTCATAATTTAACTATTAACTGTTTTATTTTTTATTATTTATTTGTTATTATTACTATTTTTTTATTTTATTATTACTTCAAAATATTAATCTCTTGCCATTGCCAAACAGGCTCCTATAATCTTAAATACATTTTCTCTGTTCACTGGCTTATTTATCAAAGAGAATATGATAAGTAAATGAAGAATACTTGATGTCCTTTAGGTGCAGCTTATTCTGAGCAGTGGAGGCAGGAACACAAGGATCTGTGCTTCCAAGAACTCCTGTCATACCAGTACAGCAAAGGACTGGCTACTCTTTTGGTGCTTCAATTAGTGGCAAACAGTTTTGTTAATCACAGTTGAACTAAAAACTTAGTGGATTCTTATTTCCTACTGATATAACAATATGTGGTCAGTGGTTGCTAGAGTTTGGATCTGGAAGCCACACCCCTACCCCACAAGGCTCTGACCTTAAGATCTTGCTTCCAGGTCCATGCTACCACTAGAGATGACAGGCTCCTTAAGAGGTATGGGATAATGGAAGGGTTTCCAGTCACTAAAAGCACGGCCTTGGAAGGGTTGTAATATTTAGGACTTCCTATCAGTTGCTTACTATGGGTTTTTGTTACAGTGCTAGGCAGCTCACTGACACATTTGTTCCTCAGGTTGATGTGCAAATGGTCTTGATATTAATGTAATGATTAATTATTAGCTTAAATGGGCAATATAGAAGTCACAAAAGACATTTAATAATAATTTTTGTTTCTTTCAAATAAAGACTAGTATGTGTCCATACCTCATGCACTTCCATGGAGAAGAATAAACTCATACTGTTAAGTATAATCAAGTACAACCTTGTGAATTAAAGTCAAAGTATGTGAAGAGCTTCAAACAACACAGCCTAAAATATTTTTATTGATGCAGGTAGTATTCAATAACAACTGGGTACATGGGAAAAAAATCACATCACTGGTGACAATTAATTCCAAGTTCATGATATAGAGTAGTGTTACCCTCCATCTTGGCCAGAAAAGATCTCCTCTGCAGTACACAGTGGTTAGTGCAGAGACCAGTGACTTGTCTAATGGTAAGAAGAAGTAACTATTGAGTGCTCAACCTTAAATGGGACATTTATAGCAACACTCCCAAACCTTTCGAAGCAGCTTATATGGAGGAATGGGAGCAGTGATATAAAGGGCCATGCTTCAAAGAACAAATACCTGTGACACAGCTAGACCAAAACTGTGACGGAGCATCAATACAGAGCAGGCATAAAGAGTACCAAGAGGTGGAGGGTAGGGAGGAGCTCTAGGAAGTGCTGCTGTCATCTAGATGGGCTGGGGCTCTTGTAGTCATGGACTCTCAGATGCTATGATCACCTGCCCACCTCCTGTGCAAGAGCCAGATGACAAGATCAGTCCACACTCCAACAGGCGGCACTAAAGGGACTCAGTGGGTAAAGAATGAGGCTAAGAGGCATGAAGCATGAAAGAGGGCATCATGCTGGGGTACCAGGGTAGAGTAGGGGGGTTGGGGACAGAATATAATCAAGACATGTTGCTTACATGTATGAAATTGTTAAAGAATAAATAAAGGAGGGTGGACCAGGAGAGAGATAAAATCTGGACTGTTAAAAAACAGATTAAATAAAACTTATAAAAAAAGAATAAATTAGCGATTTTCCATTTTAAAAAAAAGAATTTGCAAGAAACTGAATGAACAGTGTATATGCTGTGTTTGTGTGTCATAATTAGTAAGCTCAATCTCACTGCTTTAGGCCAACCAACAGCTCATTATGAAGCATTTAGTGCTGGGTGGTAGATCGGTGGAGAGTGAGTTTTATATGAAACCTCAATGTCAAAATATTTATGAAGAGGGGAAAGTTTGATTTAAATATGAAATGAAGATATTTGCACTGCACAAACACCTCATGGTGCACATGAACAGAAAGATTCAAAGGGAGCGGGTGGGTGGTGGTCCACAAGGCGTTCTTACCCTGCTGCGATGAGTAGCTTTGGGAGAAGAAGTAAGAAATAACAGGAAAACGAAAATAAGGTGCAACAGAACTCTCAATTCCCAAATATCAGGAATTCATCAAGTAATTGTAAGTGACAAAGTGTAACAAAATAAAGCATCTTAGAAGTTAGCTTGTAAGTATAACAGGCATCAAAGATGACTGTGTGCTGAAATAAAATGGTAAAAATTTAAAATAATTTAAATCAATACATTATCAAATGAATTGTGTTTGGTCCACATAGCATGAGCGATGAACACACGATTAGAAAGAATGAGGATTTTCAAATCTTTTCAAGGGGTCAATACCTAGTGTCTTAATTAGGGTTTCTATGACTGTGATATAACACCACGACAAAAAACAAGTGGGAGAGAAAAGAGTTTATTTGGTTTACACTTCCATATTGCTGTACATTACAGCCGGATCTTATGGAAGCATTTCCTGAACCGAGGCTCCTTCCTCTCTGATCACTTAGCCTATGTCAAGTTGACACAAAATCAGTCAGTACACTCTGACTCGTTACTGAGTGTAAACACATCTCACAAATGCACCTTTATATAGTATGATTACACTCTTGGGTAAGCATGCACGTATATATGTGTGTTTGTGCATGTATGAGTGTCCTTTGGTCTCCCACCTGCCTCATGGCTATCTAAAGGCCCCAAGTGAAGTAGAAGACTGACTCTAGTGGCTGTACCCCATCACCATCCTGGATTTCCCTGACACTGTGCTTTGCTGAAAGCCCCTCCCTGGAACTGCCTAAACTTTCACTCTGGACTCCTTGATTCTTCTGCAACAAGTTGTACCAGCCTATTTTCAACACAATGGGCTAAGTGGCCTGCACAGCACTTCAGTGATTTTGATATCATCACCTCTCTCCAATGGCTTCCTGTTGCCCTCTAAGTGAAGTTTAAATTATTAGTCTGACCCACAGGGACCCATGCTACCGCAGCATCCCCAGTTTCCCAAGCTTCTGCTCTGGCTCACCATCCTTACCTCGCTAGGCTCTGGTCTCTTTGTCCTCAGTTACACAGGAACTTAACAAAGTTCTTGTTCATGACTTCCAGCTATTCCAGAAGAGCTCAGGAAGACTCAGCTATTCTTTCAGATTCTATAGGACATTCTCAGAGAACATTTCCCCAGCCTTCTTCAGTAAGTAAATTAAAGTGTGCTTAGTTTTTCAGCTGTGACAGTCTTCTTTATTCTGTGGACTTTCCAGAGTTGGAGGTGCTGTATGGTTCTGTGCTCAATGCTTGCCTCCCTACCAGAGCAACAGTTATGGAAGGATCATACCTTTAAAATAAAATAAAGAAACATACAAACAAACAAAAATCATAATATCATTCCTTAGCATAGTGCCTGGCGGGATAGGTTATTTTTTAATGAAGGAAGAAATGAAGAAATACACCTAACCTCATATTCCTGGTTTGTGGTTTTGAAATGCTTCCTTAGCACAATGCTGTAACTCGGAATGTATTGCAAAGGAAACTGGAGCGCAAGATCATGCAGCCATGATGTAAAAGCCTTTACTTTCATGATCTGAACTTGCACTATGAGGACGTGGGAACATCCCTGGATGCCATGCACAAAAATAGTCTCTTTCTTTCTCGTTTTCTTTCCATCCATAGGAGACAGTGTGTTTCAACCCTGCTGAGCATTTGTGCTGCTAGAATCCCAGTTACCAGGGGAACCAGCATCCCCTTTTGCTAAATGATCCTGCCTTGACTCATATTTTATATCTGGTAAATTAGCATGCATACCCTTTTACCTTTATAAATAGGACCCCAGATGATCTGTTCTTACACCCTCCAAGTTTAGAGGTTCCCTTTAGATGAAGAAGGTGGTGAGATGCAGAAATGTAGGAGAACCCTCACCAAAAATAATCTGGGAGAGAAAGGAACAGAAATCTAATCCTGTGCTCATGAGTCAAGTGCTCTTTGAATCTCACAAAGGGTTTTATTAATGTGCATGCTGACTTCCCAAGCTCCAAAGCTACATTCATCCTGACCTCTTTTCTCATTTCCACTAGAAACATCTGCATATGCACTAGACATCAGTTCCAAAAGGTTTCATATGTCTACATATTAATTAGATTACTTTGATCATGTACAATCAAAACTGGGTGATTGCAAAAGACAAAGAAACTCATTGGATTCTAAGATACCAAAGAAGATTTGAACAGGAAGTTATGAGAAATGATGGAAAAAGCACAGACCTTTTCTCAAGAGTAATGAGATGAAAGTGTTGTTTTCTGCAGGTTATAATTCTTGAGATGGCCGTGACAGGATGACTGTGCTGTCCTTTACTCAGGTTTCCATGTCACTGTTTCTAGTGAGTATCACCAACAAGACCCAGCCAGCTCCTTGAATGAACGTAGTAGGGTAAGATAGGAGCCTAGCATAACTGTTTCCTGAGAGGCTTCACCAGTAGTTGATGGAAAGAGATGCAGAGACCCACAGCCAGACATCATGTGGAGCTCAGGGAGTCTTGTTGAAGAGTGAGGGTTAGGATTCCACAAGAAGACCTACAGAGTTATCTAACCTGGGCCAACAATCTACCAAGAACCATTCATTCAAAGGGCTGAACCTAGGGCCCCTACACATATTTGTAGCAGATATGCAACTTGATCTTCATGTGGATTCCCCTAACAATTGGAGCAGGGGCTGTCTCTGACTCTGTTACCTGACATTAGCTTCCCCTGGCTAGACAGCCTTGTCAGGCCTCAGTGGGAGGGGAGGTGCTTAGTCTTGTTGTAACTCGGTGCCAGCAGGCTGGGGTGGTATGCGGGGGTGGGGGGGGTGTCTTCCCCTACCTGAGAAGGGGAGAGGTAATGAGTTGGAGGATTTCTGAAGGTGAGACTGAGAGGAGAGGAGCGAGTGGGACTGCAATTGGGATGCATATTGTGAATAAATAAACTAGAGAAAAAAAAAGAGAAGCTTTTGGAAAATACCTTAGTAGAAGCTCACTCATCTACATAGCCTATGGCTTCTACTCAAAGCCTTCATTTTTTGATAGAGAACCCTAAAAGTATCAAGGGATACAAACCAACATCTTAAAATATTTGTATTCATTATTTAAATACTTTAATTTTAGAATAAAATTCTGCAATGACATATTCGTAACATTGTCCAAATACTAAGACAGCTATAGGAAATAGAGGTACACACATGAGCCCTGACATTTAAGGGCGGATTGCTTCCTATAGATGAATACAGCTCATTATTTCTCTGGTTACCTACTAAACAGAAGAAAGAACATTTTCTACTTCACACACTAACTTCATGGATTTTGCTACTTTAACTCCATATACACAGACACACACACAGACACACACACACACACACACACAGAGAGAGAGAGAGAGAGAGATTCTCATCACCATTGAAGACAATGTCTTGATTGTCTTGATATGAAACCAAAGGTGACTCTGAATTTATGACCTTCCTGCCCTCGGGATCCTGGGTACAGGCACATAGGCACATAGCACTGTAGCTGACTTTACTGTCAATTACATTTGTCCCCTTTTCTTTGTCTCATGCTCAGTTACCTTTGTCACTGTACACTGTGGCTCTTATGGTGCCCCATTCTCAGAGATGGACACTAGCTATTCATTCTTGCCATGAGTCTTCCTGTTTCCCATCATGCACGCTCTGCATGGTGACTCTCTCGAAACTAGAACTTCTGCATTAAGTACAATGTCCCAACAGACACTTAGTTCATGTGTTTTTCTGCTTCATCAACTCTTGTCTCCTCCCAATGACATCAAGTCTTCAGTTTTCCATCTTTATTCAGACTTTGTTTCTTCTTTTCCTTGGTGGGCACACTCAGATCCATCACGGTGGTCTCCTGACTGTCCTCCTCTGATCATATCCGCCCACCCGCCTCTGCTCCTGCATTACACCTGTTTGATTACTGCTATAGAAGCCGGTATTTATCCCCCAGACTCACCAATTAAATTCAGCTTATAACTCTAAACTCACCTTAAGTGTTAACTTTTTATGAGATCTGCCCCATGCCTAAACATATATTTACTTTTATAACCTTACAAAAACTATCCTGATCTTTAATACATACATAAAATATGAGAATCTGCTATAGCACTATATAAAGGATGCACTATTCACTCGGCATTTCTGATAGTTATGTAATATACATCAAATAAATTAATATATTAATGTCATGACTGATGTAATTTAACAAAAAACAGATACAAAGAGTAAGGCAGATAAGGACAACTACTGTCATGGTGGTTAGTTATGGTGAGAAAAAATAGACTGCATCCTGGAAAAGGTGAGAAGTGTCAGAAAATGAGGTCATAGAGACACCAGACTACAGCAGAATTTGAATCCTAAGAGCTAGGGAAAATACCCTGATGATTACATAAGTTCCTCTCAGCCTTCTCCTCCTCCTGTGCCACACGCGTGGATGCGTGGATTTGACACCAAGTGCACTGGGCCGTCTTACACTTATAGTGCAGAAGGTTTTCAGAGGACAAAGAAAAGCAGAGAAGATAGGCAGGACCTGGGGAAGAAGTGATGCCATGTTGGGCCAGGGGGATAGAGATGGAGCTGAAGCAATTATTTCCTGTCCTTGCACACGACTTTTCCCACTGTGTTAAAAGCCATCAATCTACAGATGCCCTGCTTTTACCCTTGAGCAATTCCATATGGAAAAGCACACAACAGCTATTCCACACACATCTGCCAACGTGATTGGACCGAATGTTACCTCTGATTAATTTTTAACCAGGGGTGTATGTAATGATGAAGCTGACCATTCTTTTTGTTAAATATTTCTCCATAATCATGATGGAAACTTGAGCAAATTATTTATTTATTTTTTATTATTCCTGGCAAAGGTATTCAGTGAATACAAAACAGAGATACTAAATTGAACCTTGCTAACATTTTTCAATGTTTAAATGTGTCCTCAATGTGTTACCGTGTTTTAAGGATTTTTAATAATAATAATAATAATAATAATAATATAAAAAAGCTCAAGGCAATGTAAGAAAGCAGAGCATTATTTTCTTCACACAAATATATTTCTTCTTAGCCAAGTATGAGTGCTTATATATATCTGGATACCACAGTAATGTTTCAAATGATTATTTATTCCCCGATGTATAGTTTTTGAGTGGGATGTGCCAATGATTAAAAACCTGCTAAATCTCAAGACTGTGCTCGGGTACGTAATTCATTTTTCTTTTTATAACTTTAACTCGACTGCTTGAGAACCAAGTTTTCACAAGTAACTTTTGAAAGAAGAAAAAAAAAGAATGAAATAATTACAAGAGAGTGACCCACAGAAATGAGCCGAACAGAGAAAGCACTAGTGTGTTCTTCTCGGCTTAACTGGGCAATGGTTGGGAAGCTAGGGGTGCTCGGTTATCAGTGTAGAACTCTTAAAAAAAACTCATCAAGACAGGGAAAATGAAAGAATAAACATGGAAAACTAATGAACATAAAAGCAGTTTTGAATGGCTACATATTTGACTTCTTCTTTAATGAATCACAATAGATTTATTTTATCATTTATTCAAAGCAATGCAAAGCTCTGTAGGGTTTTGTTGTTGTGGTTTTGTTCTGTTTTGTTTGAGGGTATTATTTAGACTACATGATTAAAGGTCAAAATTTTCTGAGCATCAGAGTCTACTATTATGAGAGTCAATTTCCAGGAGAAGTTCTGTGTGAGGAATCGTCTGCAGCAGGGTCCCTCCTGTAACACTGGTTGAAAACAAGGCATTTCTAATCAAATAGGGGGGGTGACAAAAACAAGCAAACAAACAACAAACAGGTAAATAAAAGCTATGTCTTCAGTTATGGACACAGCAGAATCACATCATGATCTGGCAGAATTGTTGGGGTAGAAAGGGTGCTAAAACCCACAAAGTTCAATTTTACAGAATGAATTTCTATGACAAGGGAGGAAAGGACAACCCAGAAAGGACCCTTTGCCCTGTGGCTCTGAGTCCCTGCTTAGCTGACCACTTCAGAGGCAATAATAGGAGCCAGACTCAGTCTTCCCAAGGCTGAGGCTAATTCTCATTGCTTGTGTCCTGCTGGCTAGTCTAATTTTTACCATATGTGTGGAGCTACTCCATTAACTGAGCTGGAGGAAAATCAAATAACACATTTCTAGAAATTAACTAAATTTCAGGAACTATTCTAAGCAGGTCACAGTACTCGTAGTTCTGTCAGGTCCACCCTGTTATGGTAAGCGGGGCACAGGGCAGTTTACTAACAAATAAGTACCACAGAGCTACTAAATATGATGCTACCAGTTCATGCAGAGATGCAAAGATGCTTTCCCATTGCTTAGCTTGTGACTACAACTACAGTGTAATGAACTTAACATCCTGACAAGGTTTAAAACTCAAATTGTGTTCTTAAAAATCAGTGGTCGATAGAATTCTGATGATCATTTCTTGTTTTAGAATAATAATGACTTAAGTTTCAGCATTAGGTGCAGCTTGTTAATTAGGAGAAGTGTGTGTATGTGTGTGTTTGTGTGTGTGTGTGTGTGTGTGTGTGTGTGTGTGTGTGCAAGCATGTGCACAGAGGGTAGATGCTGAGTATCATTCTCAATCTCTACCTTAGTTTTTGAGGCTGGGAGTCTCATTGAACCTGGAGCTCACTGATTGCCTGGACTGTCTGGCCAACCAGCCCAGACATCTCCCTTCCCCAGTGCTGAGATTACAGGGGTGCATGCCATGCTTAGCTTTTATACAGATGCCAGGGATCTGAGTTCCAGCCATTACACTTGCAGGGTGAGCACTCCATCCACTGAGCCTGTCCCCTGACTTGGCACCATAAGATGTTGTATGAAAGACTTTGCAGTTGTCTTGACATTATTTCTATTCCAAGTGACATCAATGCAGGGCTTGGGATACCTGACAGGAGCTTGATAATATCTGCAGAATGAAGGAAGAGTTTGTTTTGTGAGATGAAATAAAGTTTGTGTCCCAGAAATGCTGTAGGCTTTTTAACTAGGGTCATCGAAGTAGGTCTGGAATATTTTCTAATGTTCCCCGCAAAGATACATTACATAAGATGAAGCACCGTGAGCACTCGTGATTGGTCAGCTTCTAGATGAACTTACTGTCTTTATAGCTGTTGTAGGCACTGAATTGAAGTTTTTTAAATCTGAAACCCCAGAAATACCTAATATAAGATACAGACTTTTTGTCTGGCAATAAATCGGTTTTCTACTTTTGAGGTCAGACAGATGTAACAATCAAAGATCGATTTAATCTATAAATGTATAAATATTTGTCAAGCAAAACATAAATAAAACTTGGTTTAGGTTTCATGTATCTCGGTTATTTAGTTCTCTTCTATGTTCCAAGTGCCTTTCCAAGTGAGGAATACTCAAGCTAATCAATCTATATGTGCTGCTGATCAGTAAATTAGCAGTTTGATCCCAGCGCAACTATTAACTTGCTTTCATTACTCTATTTATTGGTTTCACTGAATAGTATCCGATCCTGGGCAGCACCCCTGACTGTGCGCTTATTAATGTTCAAATCATAGGTTTCCTTACAAATCTTTAAATGTTGATTGAGCGATACCTATAGTCGTACAGTTCTAATATCCATTGTAGAAGATCCTATTCAGAGAGCCAAATTTAATAAATGTTCAAACAGAAATATTCAGTGTTACATAGTTCTTTTATTGATCATTGGCATTTTCTTCTATAATGTGAACCATGTTTAGTTCATGTATGCAGGAAACCTGGAAAAAAATTGCCCCTGCCTCCAATTCATCTCAGGTTATGTTTCAGGTAATATTGCTCTAAATCAAACAATAATCTATAATTCTATCATAGTTAGCTTACATCCTCAACATGGCATACCTAGGAAGAAGGGACCCTTGACTGGAAAATTACTTTCACCAGATTGGCCTGTAGGCATGTTTTGCGAGACATTTCTTCATTTATAATTAATGTAGGCAGGTTCACCTGCCTACATTAATTGAGAGTGATGCCACCCTTGTGTAGGTGGTCCTGTGTTTTAGAAGAAAGCGGACCAGGTCCTTAGCCATGGGAGTAAGCCAGGAAACAGTGTTCCTCCATGGTCCCTGCTTCAGTGACAGCTCTAGGTGCTTAACACTGAGATTTTTTTCCTTGACTTTTCGTGATGAAAGAATCTAAAAGCAAACCAAACACATCCTTTTGTCTCCAAGGTGCTCTAGAGAATGGCACTTACCACAGTCACGGAAAGCAGTGTAGGACGACCTCACCATCCGTCTCATCAGTGCATCTTTTTCATTTCCTTTCCTCTACCAACTGAAAATTATGGCAGCCGTGACAGAGCTGGTTTCCAAAAGCTCACAGTTATAAAACCCCGAGAAGGATGTAAATCTTCCTGAAGATGTAGCACAAGTCAGGACTGTTAAAATACCTACCTACCATAAAAACTTAATGATTAGTTGAAAACACAGTCTTACCTTGCTTTCCCTGGCCTGGGCATCAGTGAAAGTACTGGGTCAGCCTGTATAGTGTAATCTGTATGTATGCTTTCACGGCTGGCCATTTGGAATTGGTGGGCTCCACTGAGGAAAACGGGTTCTCCCACTGCCAGCATTCCTGAGTTATCTACAGTTCTTTGTGTTGACTTCTTTGGGTCTTGACTCCTTTCCACTTTGGCAAGTCTACTGTTGTTCTTGTTCAGCTTGTGTTTATAATGCCTGCCATGTTGGTGGGAGTTTATGGGCGTAGCTTCTGACATTCCTAGGATACACAATCTCACAGCAAATTCCCTGATCCTCTGGCTCCTACAACATTTTCACCCTCTCTTCCACAATGTTTCTTGAGTCTTAGGCCCAGGAGGAGTTGTGTTGTAATGTAACCTTTTAGACTTGCCTCCATTCCTTTTGTATTTTGATTAGCTGTGGTTTTCTGTAATGGTCTCAGACTGTTGCAAAGAGAAGTTCTCTTGATGAGGCATGAGAGATAGACTTAATGTCGAATATTAGGAGAAATGTTTAGAGTATAGTTAGGGATTGTGCTGGCTTCGTAAATTAGTGGTTGAAGATAAGTCTTCAGTAACTATGACTTTACTAGCACTGAGTTATTAGCTTGGATTCCAATGCCAGGCATGTTATAACCATTGTTGAGCTGGTCTTAAGTCCAATTGGAGAGCAATTGGTTACCGCCAAGGTATGTGTGCCACTACTGCAAACTTACAGTTATTATTCCATGTTGTTCATTGTTGTGGTTCTTAGGCATTATAGCTGGGTAAAACTGTTGCTCACTTCCTTTCTTTGGAAGCATGCTGGGTCTGGTATCATGAAAACTGGTTCTTGGGGAGGAGACACTCAGGTTAGTTCCAGCTCAGGGTCCTCTGGGCTGTGTGCATGAAGTACATGGTTTTTGCAACAATAGGAACTTACTGTTTACCTCTAGCAGGCAACCAAGGGAACTAACAATAACCTGTAGTGTTTGGGGGAGTCTCTTGGATGACCCTGACCAAAACTCAAACGAGCTTCTCATGCCTGATGTTGGGGGTTTTATTAGATGGTCTTTGGATCATGGAGGGAGCTTTGTCAGAGCAGATGACAAAAAATCTCATTTAAAGTATATGTGTATATTAATACACAGACTTAAACATATTATAAGGTTTTAATATTTAGATAGATAACAGTATGATTTAGTATGACTTTTTCAGATGTTTGCCTTCTGTCTGTATTTATTTCCCGTCTCCTCTCTAATTAAAGGCCCCTGACATCTCCCTGGCTAGATCATGTGTACCTGCTATTCCTCTCCCTATTGCTGCCCCACCCATTAACCACATTCTGTGCCTGTCTTCTTTGCTTTCCAATAGTCAGTTCTTCCATCCTCCCTCCCTCCCTCCCTCTCTCCCCCCTCCCTCCCTCCCTTCCTTCCTTCCTTCCTTGCTTCCTTTCCTTCTTGTTTTCTTCCCTATAACTGGAAATAACTATGTGTTTGGTTTTTTTATTGTTTATTTATTCAGCCTGGGAAAAATGTAAGCTAAGTAGATGCTGGGGGGTTGGGGGGTGCTTTAAACTCAATGTAACTGAGTGTTTTAAACATTGTAGTGGGTATTAAATGAGATATTCTATCACTAGATTTTTCTCAAATACACTAGGTAGGGAAGTGGAGATGTGCAGGTTTCAGGAGGACTGCAGTAGCTGCCTTTTGTGGATTGCAGGATTTCAAGAGCTCACAGATTTCTGCTGGCCAGTTCACCAGTGTCTGGGTGTGCTCCATTAGCTCTGCTGTAAGGAATGCCACTTGCTCTCTGTGTGTGCTGTGAGGCAGAACAATAGGGCACTCTCCTCGATTCCTCCAAAGTTCACTCAAAGCCCACATTTTTTCCTCTCTGAATAATGTATGAGCTCGATTCACCCATGTGCTGCTAATCTAGCATGGAGGAAACTTCCAGCAGTTTCTGCCTTGTCTGATGTCACTGAAAAACCTCACCAGTTCAAACAGGAAGACTATGTGGTCAGACTCTGGCAGAGAGTTCTGATGAAAAGGAAGGAGAAAGAGAGGCCCAGAGAGGTGTGTGGGGGCAGGCAAAGGGAACAGCTTTGAGTCTGAAAGTCTTCTGACAGCAGGGGCTCCTGATAGAGGTAAATCTCTCTCATTGGCCACCATAGTAAGCAAGGATTTTGTTAAGGAAACCCCTCCTACATTATTCCCTTTTATAACATAGGGTCTAAATAGCTATCAGCTCTTAAGCCCTGTATTAATAATAATAATCTGTATGCTACTCCTGAGACCACAGTAAGAATCATATTTTCTCACATTTCTGAAGGTCAACCCTACAATAAAAGGCACAGCACCGGTTCTGCCTGTTTGAGATGCTGGAGGCTTGACTCGACTTCAGTCTTCATGTGGCTTCCTTTCTGGTATGTCTTTATGTCCTTTTTTTTTTTTTTTTAATGTCACCACACCTTGGATTCACGGCCCACTTGAATCCTGCATGACCTCATCTTAACTAATTTGACTTATTTCTAAATAAGGTCACCTTCCAAGACTCCGGGATGACTTGAATTTGGGGAAATGTTATTCAATCCAGGACAACCTAAAAGAGTAGAACATGATCCTCACTTTACAGCTGTCTAGGCAGGCTTCTGGACCTGAGAAATAGGCTTCATGCTCATTTCTCATGAGAAGGACAAAACAGAAGCCTCAGAGGAATACCTTCCACTCACTCAGGTGGGGGATGAGGTTACCATGACTACACAACTGCAGACATCCTAAGGAGGATGGCACCCCTCCAGACCATCCTTCAAAACACTCTCTTCGATGCTCTTCACTTACCTTTCCCCCAGAGATGCATTGTTCAGAGGAGAAACCCTGTCATTCAACATAGATTTTTATGAATTTGGTCCATCTTCAAACTCTGTAAGGTCACTGTCTCAGGATCTGTAGGTCAGGAGGACAGAATCAGACATTGGAGAATCGTTAAAAATCTCAGGTATTAGAAGGAAATTCAGGGGCAAATTAGGCATTGCTATGTGAAAATGGTACTTTCACTTTAGTGCCTAGCTTCACAACTCCATAGGGAAGAATGTCTAAGAAGGAAACCCTGAACAGTTGCCTAGTGAATTTCTGCAAGCTAGAGGAGAGTGTTATTAGGCTGGAGAGATGCAATCGTTGGTAAGAGTACTTTCTGTTCTCTAATGGGATTAGGAAATCCAACACCCTCTTCTGGCCTGTATGGGCATGGTCTCTCCCCCCCCCACACACACACACACACACACACACACACACACACACGCACGCGCATATACATACGTGTGTGTG
>NC_034592.1:37955442-37959895 GCF_900095145.1 Mus pahari | reverse complement strand
AGAGAGAGAGAGAGAGAGAGAGAGAGAGAGAGAGAGAGAGAGAGAGAGAGAGAGAGAGAGAGAGAGAGAGAGACAGGTACATATAAATAAAAAGGAGATGAATGTTTATGAAGCACATTATTGGAGAAGCTCCAAACACGTCTCTCCCACTGTAGTTTCCTTTACCGTTCTAACAGAATACAAATTCAGTGATTTAGATGCAATAGAAGTTTGTTCAGGGCCTGTGAAGCCCATGATTAAGGACCTATATCTGATGAGTCTTCTTGTTGAACCTTAACATGAGAACTCATAAGAAAGGAAGGCAGATAGTTCATCCTTTTTTTTTTTTGGTGGAAGAATTCAGACCCAGTTTCTTATACATACTAGACAAGTGCTCAGCCACTGACCTATACCTCAACCCAAACCTTTCACTGGGCAATCATTTGTGAGGTAACTAACTAACACTGTCTAATGAATGATATTGTAACTAATCCATTCTCTAGGATTAGGCCCTCGATTTTCAATGATTACATCTCAGGCTTGATTCGCTGGGGAGAATGAATTTCCAACACATGAACTTTGGGAGTACCTTCAAACCACAGCACCCCTGTGGTAATTTTGTCCCAAGCTCTCCATGAGGCTCAAGGTGACCTCTTTTCACAACCTCACCATCTCGTGTAGCCTCTCGGCTCTGTGTTGTCGTTTGCTCGCTTTCGCCCTGCTTGGGTTTGATAAGTCATCTGAGGGTGGAAGAACGTGAGGGGGTGGGAAGTGACAGGACTATCTTCTGCTGTTCCAAAGAACACAGCGGCCCTCTCACATCCAGCAGTGTCCAGAGGAAAACAGCCACCACATCCTTTATGTGACTCACCACAGATTTGCATAGAAGAGCAGAACGCCTCCAGCTTTCTCCCTTGGTCTGGAACCTTCAGGGACTTGGCATCGGTGTGTTTTCCCCTGTTAGTTGGAATGTTTTCTGTTGTGACTAATAAAACACACAGGACAAAGTGCTTTTTAAAACAAGGAGTCTCTTCCTTCCCACAACAAGAATTCTTGAGTTTAGGTCACTTACAAGGTTAGTCAGTTTAGTAGTTTAATAAAGTCAAGGGCACAGGTGTTTTATTTGTCCTTCCTTCCTTCCTTCCCTCCTTCCTTTCTCTCTCTCTCTCTTTCTTATTTTTGGCTGTCCTGTCTCACCTGTGGCCTCAAGATGTCTAGAGCCAATTCATGTATAACATATGCATACATGGAGGACAGGGTCATGTTTATGTGTACTTCCGTGGGCCCACAGGTTCAGTACAGTCCCCACAATTAGATTGTAAGACTCTGTAAAAGTCTTGAGATTCTCAATAATTTTCTGATAAACGTGTGCTTTGTAAGTAAAGTTCAAAGGGATAAAGAAGCTTGAGCCAATAGCACAGAGCCTCAACTCACAGGCGCTCCTGCCTAGCCTCCTCTCAAACACAGGTTCTAAACCATCTGCTTCCCCAGAATACCAAGTGGCTGACATCAACTTTTCTTTCTTGCAGGGGTAAGGAAATAGAGATGCAGGAAGGGTCAGAGTTAAAGCTAGGTGTACTCTACATTCTTAGTGACAGCTTCTACATGCTGGGAAAGTGTCCAACACCCAGCTAGAAACAAGAACTACCATGGCAAGTTGAGAAGATATTGACCGAAAGGAAAAGACTCTTGCTCTATCTTTGGGATAAGGTTCTTTCCATTTCCATTTTAGATTTCCCCTTGGATATACAAGTTGCTTACTGACACAGTACAGAATTCTTGCAGAGGGAATGGACTTTGCAGTGTTGCAACACTGTTATTGCACACACATATATAAGAACAAGGGTTGGGGAAAAAAAATCCTCAGAAACGATCTAACTTGTCATGTTTTCTTGGCTTTGCAAACTCCAGATGGAAGACACAGTAAGCCTCAATATGATAAGGCATTAGGAAACAAAGGGCCAAACAACAGATTGTTTGAATTCTATCAAGTCAATCCTCCAGTATTCCTAAATAAATGTTTATAAAACCACATGAGGAGTATCTATGGAGGTATTAAGCACTGAAAATCTTTCAGTCTGATTTTTATTCCTCTTGAGACCTCCAAAACACTCTCAAAACCAACTATGGTCGGAGCAGCTTACTGCATTTTCTAATGCAAAAGCAATGCTGCTCTGTTTGGGAGTATAAAATAAAACAAATCCATTGGAAAAGATGTTACAATTACTGTTTGTTATATATTATTCTTGTTTTTAATCTAAGATTTAGTACCTCGTTAAGCTACCCAGTATTCAGTTTTTATACATTACTTCTGAAATATCAGAATTACATTCAAAAACTCAAGCTTGGGGGATTAAATGACTTGATCAGCTACCAGGATGTTCCTAGACAAGAAACCAGGGAGAAGTTGGTGTTGTTTTCTTCCTATGCCACTGTTTCAGAAGATTATCATGGCAACCGTTGCACAGCCGCCCAGGTAGACTCCCACAGAAGAGCGAGCCCAACCAGCTGAGAATGTGGGGGAGGAAATCCAGGCCAGACCGTGCACTTGGGCTTTGGAGAAAACAGTGGCCAAGCTGAAAAGCCTTTAACAGACTGCATGCCAACTGCTTCTTATGCCATCCACCACTTTAGCCTGCTACACTCTCATGCATCCCACAGCTTCATTTCCGAGCACGCTATCATCCAGAAAACTACGTCCACACACTCACTCTACCAAGCAAGCACAGGAGATCCCTTCTGTTCAGAAGGTCTTCAGAGGAAGACGAGAGTCTGAGGTTCTTCCAGGAGGACTTTACCGGGATTGACAGGGCTGCCTGGTAAAGAGAGGACCTCAGACATAGAAGACACACAATGGTACTCTGAGCATCACACGGGGGGGGGGGGGTAGGAATGCACCTGACATTCAGCATCTTCTGCCTGTCCTGGAGGGGTCTTCACAGTCCAGCTGTAAGTCCGAGACTTGGGACATTTTTTTTAAGTTGATTTTTATTTTATGTGCATGGTGTTTTGCCTGCACGTATGTCTGTGTGAGCCAGACTCCTGGAATCTGAGTTGCAGACAGTTGTGAGCTGCCGTGCGGGTGCTGGCAATTGAGCCCCGTCCTCTGAAAGATCAACCATGCTCTTAGCCCCTGAGACCCTAGTGTGTGACATCTTGACAACTTTCTCTTTGCTTTCTTCAGTATGAGAACAACTGCTTGAGTAGCCACGATTGGCCACACAGAAAGAACATACACAGGGAGGAAGGGAGTGATAGGCATAACTGGAAAACAAGAAAAACCAAACCTAAGAATACACCGGCTTGAGTAAAACCTTTATTATAAACAGAACAAAACAAAACATGGAGATACTTGCAAATTGCAAGGTCATTCCAACATTTGAATGCCAGTGAAACTCATCTAATGTTCCTTCTCCCAGCCTTGAAACAGGCTGACTTTGACCTTGCTGCCACTGAGCCTGAGACCACCTGGAATGGAGCCTTCCAACCTAGGTGGCTCTATTGTTGGCTTTTTTGTTCTACACCTGCCACTGCTACCTCGATACCTGCTGAGAGACTCTTGACATGTTCTAGAGACAGCATCCTGCAGATCCACCTAGAGGCTCGCACCTATAGGACAGGCACCAGGAATGGATTGGAGGGGGGATGGGCATCCCCTCTTTATAAGCACAGACTCTTAGTAAAAGTTTGAAGCCTTAAACAGAAAATCATGTCTTGGCATCCATTATTTCTCTCGACATTTTCTCCCATACAGCTCCTGTCTCAAACTCAGGAACCCAGTTAGTGTGGCTGCAGGCAGCTACAGATGGCGTCTGAACAGCGACCTGAGTAAGGGTGGATCAACAGAGAGAACACTGTATTGGTAGAGCTCTACAAGAAAGATTAATAAGAAGATTTATCCGGCACAGTGAGTAACACTTTGTATTCATGCTAGCACTGGCTTTAAACGCCATCTTTTCAAAATTGTTACAGTAGGTGCAAAGGGATAAAGGCTAGACTGAGTCAGCGTTGGCCCAGCACTGATATCATCAGCTAGGGGTTGACAGAGGAAAATGGGAGTGAAAAAGAAAACAGGCACTTGTCCGCAGTCAAGAACTGCATCAGGCGAGAGGAGTAGGGCTTACAAATATAAAATAAAATAAAAATAGTAAAATTCAAAAAAAAAAAAATAGGGAGAGAGCGAGAGAGATCAAGAGAGAAGGAAAATGGATTTCGGAACTCTTCTAGGGACAGAGTGAAATCCGGAGATGTCCGGCCTTCTCTCTGGCCCCTACAAGAGACACTCTTATATTTGGTTACATTGTAGGACCCCCATTTTCGGGGACCCCCGAAGTCACGGGAGTCAGGATTTCCCAGGAAACACGAGAGGCCTTCTTGTTGTAAAAGCATGAGGTAGTTTAATGGCGGAGCTCCGGGCCAGCACGTACCTCACGCAGGAGGCAGAGGTGCCGACCTCGTGGCCTGAAAGCTAGGG
>NC_034592.1:37888933-37955237 GCF_900095145.1 Mus pahari | reverse complement strand
TTGCATGAATCCCAGGCCTTAAATTTCATTTCTCTACAACATCAAGTTCTTTACCGTCTCTGTATTGTCTGTGTTTGGTGCACCAATATATGACCACGTGTCAATTTATGTCTGTCTTTTTTTCATTGTATGAATAACTGTTGTTTTATGTTTCATGTTAAAATGGTTAAAACTTTATCTGCTGGCTTTCCATCTCTTCATTTAGTCAGTTTACACAGCAGAGGCTGATTTAATTTGCCCTGCACTGTAGCCAGGAGTGACGCACAGCAATGAAGCTCCTGCTAAAAAATTGTTTTTTAAAAAAGGGGGTCTTAGCTCTAAGGCAAAAAAGCTGATAGTTGGTTTTTCTCTGCAATTGGGTTCAGCAAACGACAAAGTGCTTTTTATTTTAAAATTATAGCTAGAAAAAGTAAAATTCTTTGATTGGCCTAAATTTATAAGATTTGTGTAGCCACTTCATTTGGTTTTTGACTGGTCTTATAAGGTGTAAATGTGCTCTGCATGTCTTTGTCATAGAATACTGGATTAAAAATTATTGGGTATGATTAAAAGAGTGTAACATCGTCACAAGAAAGTTAGCTTTAAATTGATAACTCAGGATTGGAGTCGTTTTAAGTATCAACACATGGCCAAAACCAGCTCAGAAAACTAGGCCTCTAGAATACTTCTAATTGAGAAAATTTGCACTTTCATGCATTCATAGGCATAAATTGGCGGCCAAACTTCATAACATTGAAGTGATGCTTTTGGTATTGATTTTTAAGATAATTGTTTAAAATTGGGTTTTGCTTACCAAAAGTTTATATATATATATATATATATATATATATATATATATATATTCTAACATTGCATAAAAACTTAAAAATTATGGTTACAATTGCCAATTTCCATTGACTGCAGCTTGCAGCTTGATTGTAAATTTTAGATCTTTAATTCACCTATGTATTGTAATTAGGATTGTTACAAGAGTAATCANCTTATGAGAGCGCTAATACAGCTCTCTGGCAGCCATGCGGCCATACAAAGCAAAAGACAGACTTATCTAGATATATTCATCTTTGTGCAAAAATTGGACTCTGATACAATTTGGCTATGGTTGCTGCCTTCCAGGGTATTACTATTCAAGCATCTTTTTCACAATTTTTAAATGTTTTATAAGTCTTAAGACAGTCCAAAATTAGAGGCATAGGCAGACAGTCGAATTGTTCCCCTGGAATCTGTCCTCACTGCAGGAGGGCCGAGTCTCAGACCAAATGCTCAGATTAAAAAATATTTACATTTGAGTTAGTGCAAAGCTCATAGCAGCCTCAGGGAAGCTTGTGTGGCTTTCTTTTGTTTTGCAGCCTGCCTTCAGGAGAATCTTTTTAGCTAAAAGAACATTGTTGCAGATTTATCCAGATGTTGTTCTAAATAAAGTTTAAATTCAAAATTTATAAAAGGTCAATCATAAAGACATTACAATCTGGCTTGCCTACTTCATATAAAATTATTAAAGAGTTTGTTTTTTTCCTGATAATTGTAAAAGGTTTGCTTCTAATGAACTGGTGATCACTAGAAAATTTTGCCTGTAGGTATGGCTAAGATAGCTTTACATTATGTAAGAATAATTTTTATTGTCTCTGCTTCAATACAAGAAGCTAAGAGTTTGAATCTTTCAGTGTAGAAAGTATTTTATTAGATAATGCCTCTAAAGGGAAGTTTACTTCAAATCTTTGCTCTCACACAATGAATTTTAAAGTTCTGGGGATTAGTTTGCTCCATAAGATTCAGAGGCCATATCTTTTTAATATCTAAGGTTTTAGTTATACTAGAAAATTGTGGTATAGAAAATTTAAGAACAAAAATTCATTTGCTTCAAAATTTTTATTTTCCAAAGCTTCCAAGAGATGTTAATTGGCTAAGACCTCACCTTGGGGCCTTAAAGTGACTTAAACCTTTGGATGTTATCTCGAGAGACACAATTTAATTGGTAAAGAACAAAAGGCTTTGCAAAAAAATAAAGGAAGCTTTTAAAATAGTTATCAATTATAATCATTGGTAACTAAATACTAGCTGCTTATTTTAGTTATGGTTATTAAATGTGCCCACAGCAATTGTTTGGCAAGAGAAAACACTAATGTAAAATCATCTTTCTTCACCTCAAAGTAAAGTTTTAACATCCTATTATAAGGCTGCTGTGGTGCTAATAAAGAATTGTAAGATAAATTCNTGTATTTTAGAAAAACTATAACAAAAATTGTGTTTTAAAAACCTGACCAAGTGTCTGTTCCTTGTTCTAAAGAGTGCTTCTTTGGGAAAAAGTATATGTGAATTAGATCACATGTTTAATCTTTTTAGTTTCTTCCTGCTTCAGTTCAGATGATTAAATTGTGTGCTGTAGATGGTGTTTTTAAAATGTTAAATAATCAAGCTTTAATTTGTATTTTAATAGTCAATATATCCCAGGCAGATTATAGACCTTACACAAGAATAACTGGCCATATAATCTCATTCTTTACATCATCAAAATAGTAATGGCTTAAGATAATATTTTGGAATTTTTAGAGAATGTGCATGCCAAATTGTAAAAATTTGTTCTTAGTGTCCTTTGCTTCTGCCTATTTCCACGTAATGGTGTTAATTCTTGAGGACTTAATTACTGCAAATGGATACTCTTATTTCTGATTAATAAATAAATAAAATATGCAAATGTGATTATTTATACCTTCTCAGGCTTTATGCTCTATAAGAGAAACAACTAAAAGTGTACTTAGTCATTGCCTATGTTAAAAAAAAAATTTTTTTTATATACTTGGTGTTCCAAATTAGATTAAAACAGATATTGGAACTAGCTATAACAGTCAAGTATTTGAGATGTTTTGTTAACAATTCAATGTTACCCATGCTAATGAGACTTTTTATAATTCTCAAAGACAAGGTATTGTGGCGCTTTAAAAACCATATCTTCTTAAAAACTAAGAAAGGGAGGAATTATCCCTGTGCACATTATTTAAATCTCATTTTTATTTTTAAAATTTTCAAATTTGGATGTCAAAGAATTTACTAAATTCCTTATAGTATCTTAAAACTAGACATACTCATGTCTGGGCGAGATGAAAAGGATCTACTTATTGGCATATGGCTTGATCCTGAACAGCTACCCTAATGGGGAAGAGGGAAAGCTTGTGTTTTCTCCACAGAATGCTATAGAAGCATGACAGCTTCCAGAAAGGACAAGCTGACCTGTGAGTTCGCTGAGTGCCCAGACCGGTGACAAGAGAGCTGATTTGGGTATCTGTTTTTGACCCACCTTTGCTTGCCTTTTTCCTAGATTGGAAAAGCTAATCTGCCTTGCTTCAAGTTTTTTTAACCTTATGGGACAGCGAACATTAGAGACCGTGGAATATGACTTAGAAAAATTAGTCATGAGAAAGAGTTATAGTGATTCTTCTCTTTCCTTCAATGTGACCAGTTATTCTAAACTCAATCTTGGACTGGTCTAGTAATAATTCCAACATTAGAGATTCCTAATGAAGATAGCTAAAAATCTATCTTCAGAGTTAACTTGGAGCTTAGCCTATTAATATGAGAAACAGCTTTTCTGTTGATTCTCAAAGCCACCTCCCTTCACCGGGAGGCCAGAGTTCCAGCTTGATCATTGCTAATTTGCAACTGAATAAAGTACCTGGACTTCCCCCAAAGAAGCTTTTATCATGTTACTTTTCAACTCTCTGCTTTGTGTTTCAAGCAGGTCAGTCACCACCTTACAGCCTTTCTTCAACAAGCATGCAGCCTCACCTCCATCAAGCACAGGTGGCAAAAATTCATTGATATGAAAAAACATATCGAGTATATATTGTGGCTTTGGTCTGATTTGGGAATAAGGTGTGCTATGAGGGTTGGTCAGTCAATGATGGGCAACCAGATTTCTGAACTATATAAATCTAAGACAGAGGTATATGCCAAGAGGCCGTGGTTTATTAATAATACACCACAGAGCCATGTTTGTGCAAAATAAATGCAAACAAGCTGCATATATACTCCTTGACAGATAAGAATAGTTCTGGAAAAATCTAAGTCCCCACACCAGGCGTGGCCGCCAGCCACCATAATTCCTAGGCAGGACTATAGAGCATTAAATATATTTTGTGCCCCAGTCCAGCTAATTTTTATTATATATTTAGGGGGGAAATGTTCCCTCCCTCAGCCTTGAAACAGGCTGACTTTGACCTTGCTGCCACTGAGCCTGAGACCACCTGGAATGGAGCCTTCCAACCTAGGTGGCTCTATTGTTGGCTCTTTTGTTCTACACCTGCCACTGCTACATTGATACCTGCTGAAAGACTCTTGAGATATTCTAGAGACAGCATCCTACAGATCCGCCTGCAGGCTCGCACCTGTAGGGCAGGCACCAAGAATGGATTGGAGGGGGATGGGCATCCCCTCTTTATAAGCACAGACTCTTAGTAAAAGTTTGAAGCCTTAAACAGAAAATCATGTCTTGGCATCCATTATTTCTCTCGACATTTTCTCCCATACAGCTCCTGCCTCCCACTCAGGAACTCTAGTTAGTGTGGCCGCAGGCGGCTACAATCTAAAACCATGAACTAACAGGGTAGATTAGTGCTATTTGTAAAAAGTGCTCTATGAATTAGGTTTTCTTGTTATTTATAGATCAAACTCCTCATTAGCAGTCTAACTGAAACCCCAAAAGTTAAGTGAATTTCTTCAAGTTATGTCACTTCCAGAGACTGTCAGTCAAGTACAACAAATAGCACACACACACACACACACACACACACACACACACCTAAAACAGAACTTCTTAGGCAAACTCAATTAATTAGTTACATGGCTGTAGAGATGTGGATTTGTTTTCTGGCCTCTCTAATTTAATCTAGTGCCAGTGCCATATTGTATTTGTTACTATAGATCGGTAATATAATCTGAAGTCAGGTAGAGTGACAGCCCCAGCATTATTCGTTTAAGCAAGGAATAACGAACTACCAAGAGACTAATTTATTAAGGCTATTTATTGAAGTTTGTAAAGTTAAAAAAGTAAGATAGATACATTCTGCCTGTGGTTTTGCTGGTCACATGGTACAAGCCTGGTACTAATTGAATATGAATGTATTTTTTGACTAGCTATTTCTCAGAAATAATGTATAACTCAGTCAGTCTTCCAGGACACAAAATTGTATTATTCATAATTAGCACGTATTTGGGCAATGGGCCATATGGTAAATATTTGGGGGTTTGGGACCATATGGTCTCTGTCAGCACCATTAAGTGTTCCCCACTGCAATGGGGAAGCCGCCATACACAATTTGTAAAGTATGCACCGGTGGATTCCAATAAACCCTTATTTATAAAACACTTAAGCTGGCCGGGCTTGGCCTGTGAAGACAGAGGTTGTTGCCCACCACTTTCTATGCCTGGAGGATGAGAGGTTTAGTATCAGTGAGTTTCCAGGAAGTGTTTATTTCCAAAATGAGCCAGCCACACAAGGGTCAAAGAAGAAAGAAGTCTTCATCTCTGTCTATAAATTCAGAATATTTCAGGTACCTCAGTATTCTACAAAGGCTGCTTTAGAAAGCGTCTCAGATAGCTGTGTGTGAGAGACCTTTCCAAACTCATCCTGCACCATTTTTATACTTTCTTCATTTAAGATAATGGTACCATTGAACACAATGTCATTTCCTGCATCCTTACCACTATCATCTTTAAAAAAAAAAACCTGAACCTCATTTGATCTGGTGATATAAATAGCAAAGAATGTGCATTTTCAGTTTAACCTCATTGTGAAATGAAATACAATAAATATTGTCCAGTGTAATACATCTTGAGTCATAGAGACATACGGCTTGGGCTCAGGAGTGTGTGTGTGTGTGTGTGTGTGTGTGTGTGTGTGTGTGTGTGTGTAAAACAAAAAACAATGCCATCTGTCTAAACAGTAGGCATGGTGCCAGATGCCAATCTAAGCCTGACATACAAGTGAATAGAGTGAACTTCAGCCTCCACTTCCTCCTCCCCCAAGAATCTATTAAAAGACTGAAAGAGCTGTTGAGCAGCAAGGACTGGGACATGATGCGAAAGTGCACATTCTCAAACAACAGGAGCAGCAGCTGCCAGAGCCAAGCCAGTAACAGTTGTCCACTATGGCTTTGCCCGGCTCATCCCAGGGCTCAGCAAAGGAACCTCTCCGGACTTCCAGGATGTGGACGTTGGGACAGGAAGTAAAACAAAGCATACATTATAGAAGCATGGGCGACAGCTGTGGGGATGTGGGAACAGCCTTTGTCAGTCTAAAGGCAGAGAGAGACTGAGATGAGAGAATGTAAGCTCGCCAGTAGTAATCTCTTCTCCATTATGCCTGTTATGTAAAATTTAGGGAAACAAATGAGGACATGGAGAATTAGTGTTTGATGTATGTTGCAGAAGATGAAAAACTCCTGGGGACTCAGGTTTCCTCATTAGTCCTCTTGTTCTCCCATTTGGGAACTGGAGGAATTACCAAAGTGTGTAGCATTTTTTACATTACATATTATTAGAGTATCTTTACACCATAAGCATCTATTAGAATATCAAATACCTACGCGTCTACCAAGCAAACCCATTGATTAATAACATGCCTGCCATTTTTAGAGAAATAAACAAAATATTAAAGAAATCAAATATGACAGGTTGGAAAGATCCCCTAATTTCCTTTACTCTGCTCCCCAGAGGAAATTCAAGTAGTTTCTAAATTTGGCGTGCATTTTTAAGATCATATTTTATAATAGTACTACAGGATTTCTCCATAAATGTAAACACATAGAAAAACAGAATCTCTCCATACATACAAATATATATATATATGTATATATATATATATATGGATATATACCTCTTACATATATTTATTATACCTCTTGTATGTATAAGTAATATAGGCACAGTAAAGTTAATATGTAGTTTTCCAGTTTTTACAAAACTAGTGTCACCTTATTTTTGGTTTCTTTCATTCTACAACAGTTGATTTTAATGTTCTAATTTTTCCTATGTTCTGAACCATTTTGCTCTTAAGTTTTCTTCCTATACCATGAGGGCACGTAACATTTTCCAATGCAAATTACGCAGTGCTAATTTACTTCTTTCCATTGTCTGGTCCTGGTTTCCTTGGCTCCATGTCAGTCAGGTTTACATTATGTTGGGACTATCTGTCCTATCCATTTCCCCAGGGTAGGAGAGAGCCAAGCAAGGATCGCCAGAGCACACACCCCCACCCCCTCTGAAGCACCAGCTACTAAGAAGGTCTACTAAGAAGGACCAAGTGGCCTAGGGCACTTGCTGGAGAGGCTCCTGCTGGGCTGACAAAGGCTGCTGTGGATCTGCCAGTAGTCGAAAC
This sequence comes from Mus pahari, assembly GCF_900095145.1. NCBI lineage: Eukaryota > Metazoa > Chordata > Mammalia > Rodentia > Muridae > Mus > Mus pahari. Next base: position 37,947,868 of record NC_034592.1, on the reverse strand, counting down.
ACTGGAGGGAACCTTGTCTCTTCTTGGGAGGTTATGATTTGTGGTGATCAGATCTCAAGAAGAACTTTGTGAGTCAAAGTCTACTTGAGATTCTGAGAGACTTAACTACTCCAAACTCATGCTGTCAAGACGTGTCCCTACCTGTGGAACAGGTCAGAGCATAGTCGTGATGGGGTACACGCCTGGCAGTCCTGCACACACTAGAGCTCACTGTCACTGTCACAGACTCCAGGTTTGAGAAACAGACTGAACCGACCTGCAATAGGCACCTTTTATCACGTAAGTGTGTTTAAATCTGTTTCCTGAAGACCATGAGGTACTTGCATTATAAACCTCATATATTATTAAAAGAGGGTTTTTTTTTTTTTTTTTTTACTTAAAAAAAAATAACTTGGCAGAGTAGTATTGAAATTAAACTAATGCAGCTTTCTGGACATTTAAAAAATGGCACAGATTAGGAACTAGTAAATAACAGACTGAGATTAGGAAAAAGTAAATAAGGACCCTCACAACAACAACAAATCAATTATCTAAAGAAAAAGTTGACAGTCAACCCAGTGCTGAAGAGTTCTGCTAATAGAAATAGCCCAGTAATGCTAACAAATGACAAGGGAAATGGTGCGTCAGACACTCAGACCTGGAGCTGCACCGCCTGCTGTCTTTGCTCGTCCATTTCCCAATGTGGCTTTCCTAAGCTCTTAGAACTTTGGCTCTAAATAGAGGTTTTTCAGAGGTTGGTGTTAGCTCAGTGTAAGTCAGGACTAGAAAAATAAAGCATCTGCAAGCGTAGTCCTATTGCAGACCCTAGCACCACCTAGATTCTCACACCCATATAATCCCTACTCAGAACTTTGTCTGCCCATCACCATGTAGTATCCCAGCTGAGTGGGTCGGATCCCCGTGGATTATTGGGGGATAACATGCAGCAGTACTAACAACAGAGGACCTCCACGGTTACCAGTGGCAACTCATGATCTTGAAATTCTCATGACCTTGCAAATACTGATCTTTCTGCTGACCGAGGAATGTGTGCTCTTCCTGAACAATGAAAAAGGAGGTGATCAGTTGGCCTGCTACTTGAGATAAGATATTGTTGCTAAATGGATTCAGAAATATTTGATATTAGAGTTTGGGAATTTTCCAATCTGTGGCTAGCCCACTGAGCTTCCGTCAGTGGATGCTTCTGAGATATGATAGCTACTGTGTGGAGAGGAAGAAGTATAACAGGACTCCACCTCTTGGGTTACTCTGCTGCTAACACGGCTGTTTTTACATACCATTTCATGCCCAGAGCGATTATATGTGCCTTGTATTTGATTTTATTGCTGAAGATGCTTCCCAAAGGATCCCACTGCCAAGAGACTGCAAGTCCTAAACCACCTGTAGCCTCTGGGCCCCATGGGAGACCTGACTTCAGGTCTTTTCCACTATAGCCCTGTCTATGTAGAACCCTCAGTGCTACCAAATCTTACCAAGGTTATTTTCTTGTCTATAACATAAGGACAAGGCTTTTTACTATCCATTATAAGAACTGCAATGGGAAACAAACTGTATTATGCCATGTAAACAAAAGATATTGTTATTATGTTGCACCTGCATCCGTTTGCCTCAAAACTTTCATGGCCTTAGACAATGCAGAGGGCAATTTGGTCCTCCACTGTGAGCTCATCAGAGCTTCTAGGAAGGTGACCAAAAGGGATCTGGTCCTCTCCTATTGAACTTCCTCAGTTGTCAATTGCTCCTGTTTTGTTTTGTTTTTTAAATTGTCAGCTGATGTCTGAGCACATTACATTCTCATATTAAAAAAAAAAAATTTAAGGGACATTTCCTTCCAAGCACATCGGGATAAAATAAATGAATGCCTTTTTCCATCTTTGTACCTAAGAATATACAATTCCATTAGTAAAACTAAATAATATCACATTCTGTGAAATACAGAAACATATTTAGATGGGTAGTTATTGTCACCTCATTATAATCTTTTAGGGACTTTACCAAGAATTAGTAATGCCAAAATAATGTTCATTGGAGAACTCTTGAGAGTTGTCCTAAAACCATGTACCAAAGGGCATTATTGTGCTAGTAATTTAGTCAAAATGAATACCCTCACAGGATTCTACTAATATACCTTATATTACCATCAGTATGTAATATCACAGGACAAACTGAACATGGCCCTGGTTCTCAACAAAGCATGACAGAGAGATTACAGTACTTACTTTATATCAATTCTATACATACATATCAAGTATAAACACACACATATGTATGTATGACCAGATTTCATGTCAAAGATATGTAATATGTATCACATATGTGTTTATATATAATTATATGTAATATATGTATACATGCATATGTATGTGTTTGTGTGTGTGCATGTATATATTAGAGAAAAGCAAATACAACCTGGCTTACAACTTTCATCAGAAGGATATCTATGACAGTAAGTTGGTCTGTGTAATGAAAACCATGATCACAGTTTTTCTTTGAAGGCCTGAATGTATTGTACAGAATAAGGTATATGACTCCAGTTAGAGATTACTCTCTCAGCATCAACAACTCCAGATGCTATTTTGTATTTATTAACAAATAGAACATGATTTGTTGATAGAATATACTTAATTCATATTTTATTGATTAATAATGTTTAGCTTTAAACACTGAAAGAGATTGGTCTGAAAAAATAACCAAATAGCCCTTGAAGTCATAGTTTTTCTTACAAGGGTGATTTCTAGCTAGGACTCATTAAATATAAAATAAAAAAATCCACTCTGCATTGATGACACATACTTAATAAAAACCAGGAAGATATAAATGGATGGATATGTATATAATTTCAGTGTTCCATTTGTTGGTTTGTTGGTTTGGTTGGTTTTTGTTTATTTGTTTGTTTGTTTGTTTCATTACTTTCCTGGCACCCTCACTTTCTAAGGCAGGTGTTTGTCTTTAGGTTTTATTGCTTCTTGGAATTCTGAAAGGAGATAAACTGAATGTTTGTCCATGTTCTTAATACTGCGGTTGGCTATTTTCCAATGGTCTTTGCTGCAGAATTTTATTTGTTATGCCTTTTGGTCTTGCATAGAGTAGTGATCAGCCTTTAAGACTCTCCTGTCTACGTGCATCATTTCATATACGACACAACTGGCAAAAACAGGAGGTTAGCTGGTTTCATGGCTAGGTCAAGACATGTGTGTTGCCAGTAAAGGTGCAGTCTTTAGCATCCTGGGTGAGGGTCTGTTGAGAGCGTTCATTGGCTAAGAGCACAGGCTGCTCCTCCAGAGGACTCTTATTCAGCTCTGGGCACCCTACATGATGATTAACAATAGTCTATAACTCTAGTTACCAGGGATATGATCTCTATTCTTACATCTTCGGGCATTGCACATATGTTTGGCACAGACATACATGCAAGCAAAGAACACATATATGTGAAATGAATAAATAAGTCTTTTCAAAGAAAGACTGGAGGGATCAAACGCCAGCAGGAACACATTAAGTTGTACCACTAAACTAAATTAGAGATTTTGAAAATCTCCATTGGTCTTCACTCTGGCTAAAGAATGACTCATTGGTAAAGAACTTAATGAATTTTTTTTTAAAAAAAAAATTCACCTTGGCAGACATCCTAAATTCTCCCCTGGACTGCTATGTATACATATTTAGCCCTTGTAGCTAACATCCTTTATTTGGATTTTGAGATTTCAAAACATCGTTTTTTTCCAGTCTGCGTGCTAAGTTTTGAATTATGTTCAGACATTCGGTTTCTTGTGGTCCTTTATAATGCCTTTTATGACAGTCCTTGAGATTAAATTTGGAGTCTGAAAATCAGTGCGATTGGAACTTACCTGTGGGTTTTAGAGAGAGCTGGGTAGTTTGAACTTGGCTGTGAGGGCTGAGAAGAAGGGTACATGGTGGATGGGGTGAGATAGAGAGGAATCCTCACAAGTATTAGTGAGTAACCTAGGCTTTTTCCCCCCAATAGAGCTAATACAGAGACACAGTTTTCACTATTAATTTCTCTTTATGAGGCATTTCAATGATGCTGTAGTTTAAAAATAATAACCGACATTGTTATTCTCAGGTATGTGAGCAGGAAAGTTGACATTTTAGCCTTCTGGCTATTGCTCAAGACATTACCTAATACATTACCTCATAATGATGACTAGAGAAAAACATTTTCAAAAGCACAGTCATAAAGTGCTTTGATAAAGCCACCCCAGGTCTTGTGGCCAAACATAGACGCCAAAACCCCCTAAAATGAGTTAGGGGTGATAGCGGTCCCTGCCCACTCTCAGGGGGATCGTTTTCCCTTTCAGGAGTCTGTCTCACGCTGGAACAGAACTGCTGGCACTTATACCATATGACATAAATTGTGACAATTTATCTTTTCCAGAGCGGGGAGGAGGGGCAGCCTATAAGTAGCCATAACAGAGAAAAGTCTCTGTATTCCTCTTCATATTTATCTTAGGGGAAAATTATAAGCCAATAAAAGTTTGCCCATCGAGTTCTTATCCCTTAGGAGGCAGAGTTGGGACACATGAGCCCAGCACGCAGTGACTTAACAAGACAGCAGTATGACACCATGCATTGCTTGCAACCCTGCCAGAATCTGATAGAAATGCCCCAGGAGGGGCTAAGTAAGTAACTGTAGCCAGCAATGGATGACTGTGGGGCTCATTTTTCCATTTTTACTTAGTGAGGGAAAACTGTACCTTCCTCATTCCTAAGGCATCAGCACCTCAATTGGCTCGGCTTTCTCGTTCTTATTCCATATGTTACACATCTGTCCCTGCCATTTTCGATCCAGATTTCTAGAAACATCTTAAAAGACGGTGGATCTTGACTCTATTCGCAAATTAGAATTAAATAAAGAGGTTTAAAAAGAATGCGAGCACCCACCTCTCACAGTCTGGAACTTTCAATTCAAATAGCCAAGGCTTTCGTGAGCAACATACTCACCAGCTAATTCTAATACTTGTGCAGGGTTAACAACACTGACATAGGAAGTTCAGCCTTTTCTGAACAAATAATATGTAGCTAGTAATGTTTCTGAGTCAGAGAGTGTTTGAGAAAGATAAAGCTGGTGACATTTTGCAGAATGCAAGGTAAAAGAACGAGGCTGCATGCATAGCTCAAGGGCTCATCCATTCCATCCATATTCAAAGGCTGATCATTCACGGTAGCTGGAGGGTCAAGCGAGGTATAATGACTCTGTTCACAATCACAGTTTAAACCCTATTAAATATTATGTTGAAATGCCATTTTAAATTGTCTTCTATGGTAAATTGCAAAGCTCACAGGCATTGGTGGCTGAGGAGTGTCTATAATGGGCATTTATTTACAACCACAGTGGATTCAGATTAGCTCCCCTGCAGAATCAGGAGACGGAGATAGAGAGGCCAACAAGCTCCTTCTCCCTTGTTTATTTTACAGATCGGAGATAGGAGGACATAAAGAGTGATTCCCATGATTTCCACGTGACCCAAGACTGCAAGGAGCACAAGAATCCCTACCTATCAGAGGGGGGCTCTCATGTTGGGGGGGGGCTCTCATCAGAGGAGGGAAAGCTAAGGAAGTCAGAGTCCAGTGGTGCCTTTAAACAGAACTGCAGCCACCCAACAGCTCGCTCTCTCCTGCACAGTTCAAGAAGCAAAAGAGAAAGACATGATTCCAATTTGGCAGATAAACCCAAGGAATATGTAAGAATTCCTTTAATCTCTAACTCGTTCTCTGAGAAGTTTCTTAGGAAGTTAAAATTCAGTAGCGAAATGATGTAAAGGGGGAAGGAGAGTGCTCATGGTACTCTGCACCCACCACTTCCTAAATCCCAAACATGCTCATCACCTGATATGCTAAGTACGTTTCCATCACTACCCTTCTTAACTGCCCTACTGCACCAAATGCAATATGGTGCATTAAAAAGAATAAGTCCTGACACATTCTTGAGAAGCAAATATTTAGTAGGTGGCCTGATCACTTTGCTACTGACAAGTCTTATATATATATTTCTGGATGTGAAATGTCAACCTAAGGAAGAGCAGGCTTTAGTCTTATGGCTATCAGGCTCCTGGATATGAGGCAGCCATAGAGATAGGCTGGAAGTGAGTATGGTAGCAGGAACATCAGAAGAGAAAGGGAGGAAGACTAGATGTAGGGAGGCCTTGAAGTGTTGTATGCCTCCTCCAATGCAGAATGGGTAAAAAGTTAAAAAAAAAAAAAAAATTCAGGCTCTTACAGAATATCGCAGAGAATGAGCGCCTCACCAAAGAATTTGGATCCTATCTGGCAAGCAATGAGCAGCTAGCAGACATTTTTAAGCCACCAAGAATGTGGAAAATGAAGAATCTGATGGGTTGGCTAGGAAGGAGGAAGATTAACCCCTTATAGCTATTCTAGCCATGCAGAGTAGACTGGCATAGCAGAGTACATATTAGAGAGAATGCCCAAGAAAGGCTTCCTGAAGGCAAGCTAGTGTGGCCTAACGGCAGCAGGCTTTAGGCTCCTCGCACTCTGCATCTGTCGTTAATTAGTTGCTTCCTTTTCAAGCATCAGTCTGAATAACAGGCCAGTGTCATTAGTACTCCCCAAGCCAGCTTTGTTGGTAGATCACAGCCTGGGATTCGGAAATCATTCCCCAGTGGTAGCTCCTTGAGGGACTTCAGTAAAGTCCCAGATGCCTCCCGAGTAGGTTCTGCCTGATGTCACACTATTGGAAATAATAGTGACTTTCACAATCTAGTAATAAACCACAGCCCACTATTGTCTTTAATGGAAGAGGTATGTACAAAGAATTCTCTACAACATAAAGCACATAGATTTGGTCCACAATTCATATTATCTTCATTTGATAAAACCAACTGAGTGCCTACTGTGTGTTGGCTGTTATGTCAAACTCATCCGTGGGGGGTTTTATTGTGGAGTGAACATCAAGTCAGCTGCACTATTTCCCTACCCTGCTGATGACAGGAGTGTCACACACAGGCTCCTATTTTTGCCCATGTGTCTCTGGAATATCCTTCCCTTCAGCCTGGTCGCCAACCTCGCTGACCCTGATCTGCAGGTAGTCTAAACATACTTCCTTCAGACAAAGCCTGTGTTGCTGCCACATGCCTGCCTTAAGACAACTTCTCTGTGGTTCCTCTTGGGTATGGTCATTCAGGTTCAATTCTCCCCCCTTTAAGTTGCTCATGTTAGGAAACTTTTAGTACAAATGTGTGTCATCTTTTCTTTTGGTAACACACCACATAGACAACATTACCTTAGACCTTCTAGGGATGACCTACATGTGTGGAGGATGCAAAAGGCCCCCCATATATATGGAAGATGAACTGTCATTTCAACCTTCTAGATGAAATCACAACTATTGAACAATGTCACCTGGCCATTTTTACAGCTGTCTGTCTCATAAGGCCTGGTCTTGGCAGAGTCCCCCCTCAAGAGTCCTCTTACCCATAGATTCTCTGTGCCCTTCCAAACTGAAAATATATGCTTGGGCTATGTAGAAGAGAGCCAACAGAAGCTTAGCTCCAGCAGACAGAGTCCGGATATGCTTGGAGACAAAAGCTTAGAGCCACCATGATTCTCCTGTTCGACTTCCCACAGAATGGAAGAGGAGAGAGTGTGACGAAGCGTGTGCTCTCTCTCTCTCTCTCTCTCTCTCTCTCTCTCTCTCTCTCTCTCTCTCTCTCTCTCTGTGTGTGTGTGTGTGTGTGTTGTGTGGACTTACTGAAGCTTTTGATTGATTTTCAATTCCTCACTAAATGTCCACTGGGTGTTTTGCTTGTGTATGACATATGCTGAAATAAGTTAGAGAGGGTTAGTTTTATTAGGATTATATTCCTATAACAGCATTTTAAAGAGCCCTTTAATGCCGCCGTTTAGTTTTATTAAAGAATTTTCTCTTTGTGGTTGTAAGTAATGGAGAAGAACTTGTTGATCTTCTCAGATAACAAAGGGTCTGTTGGAATCTTGGCAACTCAATTCCAACCATGTAGACCAAACCAAAGTAAAATGCTCGAGAGGAAAAAGACGCAGCTTTCTAGTCAGTTGTAAATTTGGAGGCTAGCCTGCAACAATACACAAGCTATCCCAAGGAAAACACGGTTAGGCTTAAGGTCGTAGCTCAGGATAAAGAGTTTGCCTATAGAGGGCAATGCCCTGGTCTTGCTCTAACCTTCAGGAAACAAATAAAAGGAAAGAAAGAGAAATAAGGGGAAAGAAGAAGAGGAGGAAAAAGTATTTCTTTTCTTTTTATTTTTCTATGAATTTCTTTTTTAGCATCAGAGACTAATCTAGAACTTCGAGCATACTAGTCAATCTCTCTTTCTCTAAACTAGCTCCAGACATTTTGTTACTGGGGAAATGGAAGTTTCCCATGAATCCTAAGTCACAACAAGAAAAGATTTTTTTTTTTTTATGGACTGAGAAGGAAGCATGGGGACAATTTTATTAGAGCCCGAGAGAAGAGGCACAAAACAGAACAGCAACCTAGAGGAAGGAGACGGAAAAGAAAAAAAGCGATGACTTTCGATGGAGGTCAAAAGCAGCTGCATGGCAAAAAGGTGAGAAGGCCAGGGGAGTGAGACATCCAGACAAAGCAGGGCTTCCCAAGGCAAGGACAGAAAGAAAAGGGAAGATGGCATGGCTCTGAGTAACTCCAGAAGGTCAGACTCTAAAGGGCCGTGTGACGGAAGCTGTGGAAATGGCGGCATTAAAGGGAGCTCCAAGGATGGATCAGCACATTATCTCATTAAAGGAACCATGGGTTCTACCTTCTGCTCGGTCAGTCTTCCAGTGAATTAGACTTTCTAAGCAGGTGTGGGGTTGGGGGGGGGGGAGACAAGGACTCCTGCCCAGGTGATGGGCAGGTCCAGCTAGATTTCCTGTTAAAAGGAATATCCCATGCTTGAGGGTAGCTTAGAATGCCTCTCCTCAGGGCCAGAAGTAGCCCTTGGACTCTATTCTTTTGACCTGGAGGTAGCTTTCCCTTCACAGGTAGCAACAAAGCTCAGATAGCGCCATCTTTTCAAACTGTAAGTTAAACCTAGGGAGGGGCTCCTTTCAAAGGTTATAAAGGAAACCAGAGGTCAAGGCCAAGGTCCACGAAAGAAGAGTCCATCTTCAATGGCCTTTGAACCCACTAATCTCTATCTAGATACCTAACCATTGTTTTCATTATATTCAAGCATTACTTTTTTTTTTTCTTTTAGATAATTTATCTACTTTGTTCTTGTTTGACCCTAAGTGGGGCCCCAAAATAGCAGTGCTGGTGAAAATGGCCTGATCAGAAGGACTCTGACCTGACTGGATAAAGGAAAGGATTGTTATTGGGTAAACCACAAGTTTAAACTCAGGATACCTCAGGAATCTCATAGGGTGGGGTTTCTGTTTGTCAGAAAAAACACTAGTCCTCTTATCTGCCCCCAGAGGTCAACTACCTTATGCAAGGACAGCTAGTTCCTGACACTAACAGCCTGCCCCCTTAAAACTGACAAAGACTTTCCTGCTAGTCACTGTTCTCTGTCCCCTGAGACACAAAGGGGCGGTTCCCCAAATGAACGGTCTTTTCTATACTGAGTGCTCCAGTTCATTGTCTTCACTCGACTCACCTTACTTTTGTTTTGCTGTTTTTTATTTCTTATTCATTTAACACCCCGATTGAGGACCCCAGTCCTTCCTCTTCTCCAAGTCCCACCCTTACAAGTCCCGCCCCCATTATCCCCTCCCCCTTTCCTCAGAAAAGGGGATTGCCCCCCCCACCCCACCCACTGAGGCTCATCCAGGAAATCCAGTTAAGGGAAAAAGGATCCAATAGCACATTACAGAGCCAGAGACATCCTGTGCCCCAGTTGTCAGAGCACCCACATGAAGACCAAGTTGCTGCAAATGTGTTAGGGGCCCAGGAACAACCCCTGCATGCTTGTGGGTTGATGATTCACTCTGTGAGCCCCCAACGGGTCCAGGCTAGTTGACTCTGAAGGTCTGTACGTGGTGTTCCTAAAAGCCACCAGCTCACTCAATTCTACTCTCCAAGTACCCTACACTGCCCGCCCCCCATGCTTGGCGGTGGTTCTCCACATCTGTCTCCATCCACCTCTGGATGAAGCCTCTCAGGAGAGAGCTATGCTAGGCTCCTGTCTGAAAGAATGAGAAAGCCTTAAGCATCACTATCAGCCTTCTGGAGGGGTCTTTCTTGGCCAGGTGATTGACAGACACAGCTAGATTAACTCTTAAGGGAAGATGGAAAAACGGAATGTTGTATTCTAGTCTTTGGAGTTGATCAATGTCATGTCTCTCTATCCAGGGCCAAAGGTAGATTCCATTTTTTGTGTATATATGCTAGAAGGAAAGGGTTTTCCCTTAATGGTTCTCAAAGAGAGTCCTGATATCCATCCTTGGTGAATTCTAAATAAATATGTTCCTATAGGCTAGCAGCCTGTATCTACACGTGTGTTTGTGCTAACAGTGTTTCAGCTGAAAATACATCTGAGATGATGGGCAATGGACACTTACTAATGGTATATGTCAGCTACTAGCTGGACTACTGTTTACTGATAGCATGTTGCTCATGGCTTGTCTTTGTAAAACATTAGTATCCCTTTACCTTATAATCACCAGTTAGGGAAAACCTTTCGTAAGTCTTCAACGTTGTCATGTTTGTACATGGAACTTGAGTTTTAAACGCTAACCCTTGAAGGTCCTACTGGCAGGTGCCTGAACTGTAGTGCAGTCATGTTTAGGTTTAAATCCTGGTTGCTGCCATTTATCGGCTCTCAGGACATCATGCCTTTATTTACAAAATTGGAGCAAAACTCATTGCATGGGAATGTAGCTAAAAGACATCTGTGATTAAAAAGTTTATGGAAAGAAAAATCATGCCAAATATGGTGGTCATTTTTAGTTTATTATTGATTTTCTTGAAAATGTTTGCTCTTTGCCCTGCTCAGGTGCTCTCACACACAAGATTAATTATTGCTCTCAAATTTCATAAGGCACATTTGGCTTTCTGGAAAGATAGGTATGTCCATCTGGAAAGGAAGTTTAAGAAAATAAATATATTTCTCTGGAATGACTAATAGCCCCTTGGGAGGAGCAAAGAACCTGGCTGACTAAGGATTTTTTTCATAGGTCATAGAAATTTTGTCTAGGTCTAAATAATCAGTGCCCCACTTCATTAAAAAAAGCCAGAAGAAATCCAAACATCCAGGTAGAGATTATTTTCAAAAATCTACTTCTGCACTCTACCATAGTCAAGCCCACTGTATGCAATTTGTCTCCCCAGGTGACCAACACAGTTATGGGATGGGACAGGTAAAAGGATACTTCCATTGTCCAACTCAATCTTCAAAAGTTTGTCTAAGATATATCCTAAGTCAAATTCAAAGAATTTGCGTTAATGCGAACATTTCTCAGGAAACATGACTATTTTTGTCTCCTTGACTCACAATAAAGCAAAAGAGAAGACAGAAATTGGATAGAAGTGTCCCATATTTAAGTCAATTCACACTGAAACAAGACTTTATAGGATTTGGTCCTCTTAAAAGTCAGAGGAAACACATAGTTTCATATAAGGTTTGGACTAATCCCAATATAGAGAAAAGAATTGAAACTAAGAATTTCTATAAAAAATAAAACAAATTATGTGTAGTCAGTTACAATGAAAATATGTACACTTATAATAGTTCAGCTTTTGGGAAATTATACACACAAATATGTATATATACATATATACAATATATATACTCTATATATGGATATGTATGTGTATATATATATGTATGTGTGTATATATATATATATATGTATATTGAAGCTTACAACAAAATCTAAAGTATGCTAAAAGAAAATTAAAAGACACATGAAAAGGCAAGTCTAGCCCGTTTTGCCTGTAAAATAATTTTAAGTCAATCTTTTGTTTTCTTTTTTCTTTTTCTTTTTCGTTTTGTTTTGTTTTGTTTTGTTTTTGTCTTTTTGTTGTTTTGTTTTTAGAGACAGGGTTTCTCTGTGTAGTCCTGGCTGTCCTGGAACTCACTCTGTAGACCAGGCTGGCCTTGAACTCAGAAATCTGCCTGCCTCTGCCTCCCAAGTGCTGGAATTAAAGGCGTACACCACCACACCTGGCTCTTTTGTTGTCTTTTACTCATTAGTGTACTATAGAGGATTATTTTATCCATCATGATTATATTCAACATCAAACATTTGCAATTATCTCTGTCTCCTTTTCTTTCTCTCTTTCTCTCTCCCTTCCCTTCGCTGTAGCTCAGGCTGGCCTAGAACTTGTGCTTCTCATGCCACAGCCTCCTGAGCACAGTGATGTCAGGCATCGGCCACAGGCTCAGGGTTTTTATTTTCTTAATATCTTCCCTACTACTTCTAAGTACTTTCAATGGTTTCCCCAACATTTTTAATGTCGAGTCATATTTAAATTACTTGACTAATTTTAGTGTGAACTACATACCCCAGCTATCTTCAAATGACTTGTTACAATAACGTTTCCAATGAAAGGAAGCATTCTCCTAATGAACAGAATTAGTTTTGTGTGTTCCTTGAGATGATAAGTAGATACTCATTGTTAGAATGAAGGCAAAGGAGTTGTTTAAGGGGCAGGAGGCAGACTAAACCTGAAACAAGGGAAAGCGCCACTCTGCACACCTCAGCAAAGCTAGCCTCCTCAACTTTACATTTACTTCACATTTCCTCCAGAAGGTGGTGCCTCTCAGCCATTCCCAGATGTTTCTGAGGCAGGCCTGGTTCCTCATTCCCCCTACCTGATTCTTTAAGAGTAAGTCCTCCCCACTAAATGAAGTGCAGGAAGAAACAGGTTTTTGCATATCCCTAACTCCCACATCACAGTCACGCAAGAGGTTTGACCTTGAAGGAATGGTTGGGGAGGTATAGAGCCATTAGCACTGTAAGTGAAAGACTCAGAGAACCATGACGTATGATGAACAAGACTTTCAAGGCCATCTGTCCTAAGAGTTCTTAGGATCCCGGAAGTTAAGTAAATTGTTCTTAGGAAGTTAGGAAGACAGGAAACACTTGGAAGTTGTTGGAAATTTCATGTGTGTATTTATCTATATGGAATCTAATTTATATTATTCTCTCAAACATACCATATCTCCACATAAGTATTAAACTACAGTCACCTTCTAGAGTATGAGACACAGTCATAGCATTGGTTAAGGAATATGTCACATCACTTCCCCGATGCTCAACAGCAGAATTAGTGATAGAACCTTATTCTTCTGAGACATGCCGTTAACCACCCAATTCAAACAGGGTTTTTCCTATTTTTAAGAAATAGAAGGGTTTACCAAGTATCGTGCTAAGTTTCTGAATCACATCAAAGTGATTGTTTGGGTAAGTACTCTAAGCTATCCGCATTATACTAATCATTTAGAAAAATGCTTATTTGGCCAAATATTTCCATGCTCACTGATTATGTTGGTGTTCTCCAGACATAGCCTAAATAGCGGCATACTCCCACCCTCCAGATCCCGTAAATATTCTGGCATCTCCCCCACTGCCAATAAAACGATTCAGCACAAGTATGCAGCATAAAAGGGAGAGAAATGAGAAACATATGTGGAGTTCTCCACGTGAAATCTATAGCCATTAAGAGACTGATTTGCATCTGTGCCCTAAGCATGCACTCAGCAGCCAGCCATGGGACTCAGCAAAGGGAGGAGAAGGAGGACAGGGAGAGAGCGATTCAGTGGAGAGAAAAATCACAGTATTTCTTTCTAAACCCAAGCAACCAATGTTAAATCACTGACAAAGCATTCAAACAGAGGAGGAGGAGAAGGAGGAGGAGGAGGAGGAGGAGGAGGAGGAGGAGATCTATGTTCATTGTGATGTGGTAGAGTTCCTAAGGAATATGAGAAAACCAACACTTGTTACAGAGCAACTTGAATAAAGGACCAGATAACATCAGTAGCCCAGATTCAAAATGAGCATGAGCATCACAGGCTAGGGAACAGGCTATGTGGAAGGGTCTCACATCCTGCCCCTACCTTTGTGAGAGTCCTTCACTTTCCCACCAGCCATGAGAGTCAGAAGTTAGTTTCTCATATGAAAACAGTAGAACAAAACCCAAACTTCCTTATGGTGACTGACTGGGGCACGGGCTTCCAAACCGCCCAGGTTTCCTGTTATGAGGAAGCTCCAGATGTCAGGAAAAAGTTAGTTCTGTGGTAGATGATGGGAGGTTTGAGGGAGATAGATAATGTTGGAGTCAGAAGACCATAGAAACTTCCAGGAGCAAGACTTGACAATGGCCGTTTGATAGATGTTTTCCCAACTACAATCCTATTGAGGAAGAAAACTGGGCTGAAGAGATCATGATACCATGAAAAGCTGATACTAGCAAAATGGAGAAAGCAAAAACAAAACAACACCACACACACACATACACACACACACACACACACACACACACACACACACACCACCCAGTGTCTTCAAAGTACATCTGGTAGCATGTTTCCAACTTTGTATTCCTTGCTATGGGTACATCATTTAACATAAAATGAGGTGTTCTATGTGGTGAGAAACATCATATGGAAGATAAGAGCTGTAACTGGAAGAAGGGGAGAGCGAAGAAAATGGGGCCAGATAGATAACCCCCCCAAGGTCACATTTTTAGTGTTTGGTAATATGAGGAAGTGAGGTAGTTTAATGATTCTTTGCATATTTGCAGTGACTTGTATGTATATTAGTAAGCCTGATAAACAATTTACCTTATTCTTTGTGAAGGTATGAGATACTCAGTTGGTGAGTGTCACAACCATAAAGCACCAGTCTCTATCCTACCTCATAAGGACAATGTACACAAACTGTTCACTGTCTCTCAGGACCCTAATGACCTTGCTTTGGTGACCTACTTGCTAGAGAAGGCTTTTCATCAGAAGCCACCACATGACATTTTCATGTTAACTCTATGGAAATGGCTCAGCTGGAATACCTTTATAGTGGAGTTAATATATTAGCTTGTTCAATAAAAGAGGGCTTCAGCTTTCTGTGGCCTGAGTTAAAAAAATTATACTTCCTGTGTCTCATTTATACTAATTGTTGGGTGGGTTTTTATTGGTTGCCACATTAACATTGTTCTACATGGTGCTACTGAATGCTGGATAGTAAATATCATTGGTTGTGCAATAGCAGAATAGATTAGCTTACCTTCCACCCAGGTTTGCTTATAAGGGAAGATGCTATCTTGATCAGTATTCTACTGTTTTTGCCAAATCATAAAACCATTTCACTGCCTGAGAATTGAATTTGTAAGTACATTTCATATTCATCGGATACTGTAAAGTTTCCAAGAAGGTATCTTAATGTAGGACATTTTTTTTTTTAGAAAGAAAATAGTTGTTTGTTCTTACTTTATGTATATGGGTATTTTACCTACATGTATGCCTTTGTGCACACACACACACACACACACACACACACACAAATACCAGAATAGGCAAGAAAAGAGAGTTGTTGTTCCCTTGTAACTGGAGTTACAGACATTTGTGAACCACCATGTAGGCAATACAAACTGAACCTGGATCCATTGGAAAAGCAACCAGTCCTCTAATGTGCTGAGGCCATTTCTCCTGACCCAGCCTTGAACTGTTTTCCTTTTTAAATATCCTGCTATGAATTTGTCTGGAGTAGTGGTATTTCAAACTGTAACCAACTAGTCCCGTGCTATATCCCTCAGTAGCCCCAAGTTCCGATTATTAGAAAATGATCTCCTTCCTTTAAAACTATGTCACCAGTCTTAGTTTCTTTTCCAATGCTGTGATAAAACAGCATGACTAAGGCAAATTACAAAAGAAAGTATTTAATTGTGCTTATGATTTCAGAGCGTTAGAGTCCATGATGGCAGGCCAAAGGCATGGTGGAAGAACAGCTGGCAACTCAGATTTGATTGGCAAATGGAAGACAGACAGAATGTCTGGAGTCTTTTGAGACCTTGAAACCTGCTCTCATTGACACACGTCCTTCTCAAACAGTTATACCTATTGAGGACCAAGTATTTAAACATGAGTCTTGTGGGGACATTCTCATTCAAACTACCATAACCTTCCAGCATTTCCTTGAAATGCTTTTGAGTCTGAAGGTTAAACTTTAGTCACTTCCACCTGTAAAATCTTTGCTCAGCCTCGTAGTTTCCAAAAAGCTCTAACAGCTTCTTTCTCTAAAGTTTCTATATTTAGGGAACTACTTTACCATGCATGAATAAGACTGGGCTAGGTTCTTGTGTTTAGGTACTCAGTGTGGGGACCATAATTCTGGGCCCATATCATTTTGTCAGGAAGGAAATTTGATCTCTGCATCTTTTGTTGCTTTTGCCAGACATTAGGCATTCTTAAGGGTGCTCCTGACAGGCTACAGTAGCTTTGAAAACCAGGTAGAAACTTGTACACATCAGCAGTTGTTTTCTATCTTCAAAAAACAAAATAACAACAAAAACTAAAAACCCTTCCACTAGATACTGGACTGACCTCAGTCCTGAAGAGGGGCAAGTTCTGACCATTAGAGAAAGAAAGTGCAGATTGTGACACCATGCTATACCGAGGTCCTTGTGATAGGGACTTGGTAGGAGTGGTGAATTTCTTTAGACATTGAAAGCAATAGAAGAAGAAGAATCTTATGAAGTTGGTGATTAGCTTCAATTGGGTAATGATGGAAGGACTTTTGGGTAGTGGTTAGCACATCATGCATACAGAGTAAAGGATACCTCTCAGGGCTATCAGTTTTCACCCCCTGATAAGTGCCTGCTATTCGTGTAAGGTGTGGTGCATTCAGTCTCATGCAGGGAGTAGATTCATCTGCCCTGGGCCTCTTGAGCAAGAGACTCTTGACCACAATTGGCAGGTGAGGTCCTCTCATCCCAGATATCTATCTATAATAATGACTCGCATGCTCCTTAAATGAGGACTTTGTGAAGATAACAGGCTATTAGGTGAAAATGGCAGGGCCCACCCAATGGAATGAAAATTACTTAGAGGTCACTACACAGTTAACTCAAACACTTTAGATACAAGCATATGCAGACTGTTCTAGTCTCTTCTCATTAGAGAACCTGCAGAGCTCGTTCTTTTTCATATGCCAATCATTTTATTTTCCTTTTCTCTACATTTTTAATTATTTCACAATTTTTCACATTATATGACAAAATCTCGTTAAGAAAATTAACAAGGCATTGAGAGGGCTCAGTGGGGGAAAAGTGCTTGTTGCCAAGGCTGAGGAAGACCCCTGGGTCCCCTTTAGCAGGTGGTAAGAGAGAACTGATTTCAGAAGGATGTCTTCTGACCTGTACATATAAGTCAGGAAATAATTTACAAAAGAAAATCAATAAATCCATAATTATTCCCAAATAATTAAAAGCTAAAATTTTAACGTCAAAAGTATAGAATTTTTTTAAAAAGAAAAAATGGTCTCCAACGAGGCTGTTTTCATTACTCATTGCTGTCTCTCTTTTGATACACATTATAATTAGCCTGGTGTATGGGTTTACATATTTTCTATCCATGTTCATGTATATATATATATACAGGAAGAGTATAAAGCATAGAAAAAAACAGAAGCAGACTGGCCAGGGCCAGAGCTATCCCTCAGCAGTAGAGAAGTAGATGGAGCAAGAGAAGTGGTGGAGATGGGTACTGGGAGCCTTGCCATTTATTTATTTAATTATCTGTATGTCTAATCTTCTCCACCTTATTTTTTTCTCTCAAAGCAGTGTTTACATGACTAAGTAATTAGTGTTTACTTTATTTGCTACATTAAGAAACTTTTAGAAAGTAATGCCATATCTCTAAAACACTTTATCATTATTTGATATTTATGTTAATTTCTATTATCATATGTAAACACATGCTACGCCAGATCCCCACACTGGGGAATATACCAAAGTCAATATATAACGACTTGACATTTCATGCTATTTTAGATAACAACAAAATCTGTGACTGTCTAGAGATAATTAAAGTATATCATTAACATTACTAGTTTAAGGTTATTATATACAATCTCCAATTGGTCAAATAAATAATTATTTGAAAAAACTTAAAGATTATTAAAATTAACATCTGTTGGGACAATTTGGCAAAAACCTCAACTCCAGATGATTCTTCATCCATATGCTGTTAATTTTATTACTTTTTTTTTTGCATCATTGATCAAATAAAAGGAAAAGGTTAACTCTACTATGGCTTTAATATGAGAGCAATTACAGGAGTGCTTCAATTTATGAACCTATGCTAGGTATCTTGTGCTAGCTGTATCCATCAAAATGGGCTCTTTGCTTATGGATAGTTTCACACAGATCTACATGATGTGATCTGTGTGAAATCTGCTTAAGGAATCATATACTGACATGCACACACGTTGCCATGTGGATCATCATTAGAGATGGCTTCAGGGCTGAAAAAGAAACTCACTTGACAGAGTGCCTACCCAGCATGAGACCTTGGCTGTGATTTCCAGAACTATTAAACTGGGCATGGTAGCACTCCACTAGGTCCAGCATTCAAAATATAGAAACAGGAAAAGAAAGAGTTTAAGAGTGTCCTTACTAAGTGAGTTCAAAGCCAACCTGGACTCCATAAGATTCTGTCTCAAAAACAAAATGCTTATATTACAAGGTTATTTTAATAGCATAACCTCTTTGTCTCTGTTGGTGTGCTTCTAAGTCATTATTTAATCTCACAATGGAAATATTTCTCCCATTAAATACAAGGCACATAAGAAAGAAAAATAATTTGTTCCTTTCTCTTCTGTTCCTCTACAGGCCAATGGGACCACTGCCTTGTACAGGGGATTTTCAGAAGGTGATTGTGATCCGTCAACCCTTTGGGGTTTCTTAGTGCTCTCCCCACCTTAGCCTTTGTCAAGAAGATGATAGCGCAGAACTCGGGTAAGTCCAGCTCGCCACCTTGTGCATCTGAAGATTTAAGAATACTGCAAATAACATCTTGGGCTCAGATAGGTTGGTTCACTTCAACTCTGCTCATATGGTACTGGCTTCCTCTACTCAAAGGATAAACAAACTGAGAAAGAAATTAGGGAAACAACACCCTTCACAATAGTCACAAATAATATAAAATATCTTGGTGTTACTCTAACTAAGCAAGTGAAAGTTCTATATGAAAAGAACTTCAAGTCTCTGAAGAAAGAAATCATAAAAGACCTCAGAAGATGGAAAGATTTCCCATGCTCCTGAATTGGCAGGCTCAATATAGTAAAAATGGCTATCTTGCCAAAAGCAATCTACAGATTCAATGCAATTCCCATCAAAATTCCAACTCATTTCTTCATAAAGTTAGAAAGAGCAATTTGCAAATTCACCTGTAATAACAAAAAACCTAGCATAGCAAAAACTATTCTCAAAAGTAAAAGAACTTCTGGGGGAGTCACTATCTCTGACCTCAAACTGTACTACAGAGAAATTGTGATTAAAAACTGCATGGTATTGGTACAAGGATAGGCAGGTAGATCAGTGGAATAGAATTGAAGACCCAGAAATGAACCCACACACCTATGGTCACTTGATCTTGACAAAGGAGCTAAAACCATCCTGTGGAAAAACAGACAGCATTTTCAACAAATGGTGCTGGTTTAACTGGCGACATGTAGAAAGATGAAAATCGATCCATTCTTATCTCCTTGTACAAAGCTCAAGTCCAAGTGGATCAAGGACTTCCACATAAAACCAGACACACTGAAACTAATAGAAAAGAAAGTGGGGAAGAGACTTGAGGACATCTGTACAGGGGAAAATTTCTTGAACAGAACACCAATAGCTAATGCTCTAAGATCAAGAATTGACAAATGAGACCTCATAAAATTGCAAGTCTTTCATAAGGCAAAGGACACTGTCAGTATGACAAAATGGCAACCAACAGATTTGGAAAAGATCTTTACCAACCCTACATCCGATAGAGGGCTAATGTCCAATATATATAAAGAACTCAAGAAGGTAGACTCCAAAGAACCAAATAACCCTATTAAAAATTGGGTATGGAGCTAAACAAAGAATTCTTACCTGAGGAATACTGAATGGCTGAGAGGCACCTAAAGAAATGTACAACATTCTTAGTCATCAGGGAAATGTAAATCAAAACAACCCTGAGATTCCACTTCACACCAGTCAAAATGGCTAAGATAAAAAACAAAACAAAACAAAACAAAAAAACAAACTCAGGTGACAGCAGATGCTGGAGAGGATGTGGAGAAAGAGAAACATTCCTCTATTACTGGTGGGATTACAAACTGGTACAACCACTATGGAAATCAGTTTGGTGGTTCCTCAGAAAGTTGTACATAGTACTAACTGAGGACCCAGCTATACCACTCCTGGGCATATACCCAGAAGATGCTCCAACTTGTAATAAGGACACATGCTCCACTACATTCATAGCAGCCTTATTTATAATAGCCAGTAGCTGGAAAGAACTCAGATGTCCCTAAACAGAGGAATGGATACAGACAATGCAGTACATTTACACAATGGAGTGCTACTCAGCTATTAAATGCAATGAATTTATGAAATTCTTAGGAAAATGGATGGAACTAGAAAATATCATCCTGACTGTGGTAACCCAATCACAAAAGAAGTCACTTGATATGCACTCACTGATAAGTGGATATTAGCCCAGAAGCTCAGAATACTNAAGANACAATTCACAGACCACATGAAGCTCAAGAAGAAGGAAGACGAAAGTGTGGATATTTCGGTTCACCTTAGAATGGGAAATATAATACCCATGGGAGGAGTTACAGAGACAAAGTATGGAGCAGACACTGAAGGAAAGGCCATGCGGAGACTGCCCCACCTGGGGATCCATCTCATAAACAGTCACCAAACCCAGACACTATTGTAGATGCCAAGAAGTGCTTGCTGACAGGAGCCTGATACATTTTTCTCCTCAGGGGCTCTACCAGTGCCTGACAAATACAGAGGTGGATGCTTGCAGCCAACCATTTGACTGAGCACAGGGGTCCCCAATGGAGGAATTAGAGAAAGGAGCCAAGGAGCTGAAAGGATTTGAAGTCCCATAGGAAGAATAACAATATGATCTATCCAGTACATCCAGAGCTCCCAGGGACTAAACCACCAACCAAAGAGTACACAAGGTGGGACCCACTGCTCTAGCTGCATATGTAGCAGAGGATAGACTAGTCAGTCATCAATGGGAGGAGAGACCCTTGGTCCTGTGAAGGCTCTATGCCCCAGTATAGGGGGATGCCAGGAAGCAGGAGTGGGTGGGTTGTTGAGCAGGGGGAAGGGGGATGGAATGGGGGTTTCGGAGGGGAAACCAGAAAAGGGAATAACATTTGAAATGTAAATAAAGAGAATTTAAAAACTAAAAACAAATATTTTTTTCATTTCCTTTCAGACATTTCACTATGTATACTAGCAAATAGATCTTATATGTTTCATTAAAGTAAAAGCATACTGATGAAAACTTTTATATTCTGCTTTATGTGGACCTTCAGAGTGTAACTTAGAATGTCATTGAATAATCTCTAAAAGCATGATTTATGAAAGTATAAATATGCTGTGATTCATTTGCTTAAGAGTAGACAGAACTACTCTTTGCTGGTTTAATATTTGAGACAATACTTTTTCATGCCTTGAAGCTGGTCTACCACTTTCAGAGCAAAGAATAGACAAAAATTGTTAAGAGGGAGACATGCTAACGGGGCTGAGAATCTATGTTTTCTTCATAAGACTAATGAAGCCATGGGATGTGAGAGAGCACACACTCAGGAGCCGGGTGTGAATAACTTTAAGGAAAAGAAAGTGAGCACTAAGTTTTGAGTCTAGACAATGTTTGGAAACACATTTCCTCAGAAGGGTGATCAGTGTAGACACCACACTCTCCTCACCCACATCACCCCCATTTCTAATCATCCCTGAAGTGTTTGCAAAGGACAAACTGCTGCTTGGTATCAGGGATCCTGTGGATACACCGAGTTTGTTAGCTTTCCTGTGATTTTTACCTAGTCAGTAGCATTTGAAACTTCTTTAAAACAAAGGATAGACCTCTGCTGTATTTCCCTTTCTACATGGCAGTGGGGAAAAAGTCAGAGAGGAAAGCCCTTGGCTTTGTGGGAGGTGCGTGATTAGGCTTCCCAAGTTTGGTCAATCTGGTTTGTTTTTTGTTTTTGTTTTTGTTTTTGTTTTTTACTATGGCATCAGTGGGTACTCACTAAGCCCAAGGTATCTGGTAAAAATGTGTCTTGTATGCATATTCATTCCTGCATGCAGAGAGGCGTAATCATGTGGCTGATTTCTTCTACTTGGATCAGCTATGCTGACCTATTACTGCATTCAATAATTCTAATGGAAGCACATCATTTATAACCATCGTCTTATACATGAAGAAATGGAGGCCCGGCTGGCAAGAAATAAATGCAGATTTCTAATTCCTTAATTCACACTCCTGACCATCAGAGATTCTGAAACTTTCTTAGTTTTGTACAGTCTTGGTGTTCCAGAAATATTTCTTCACATTTTTTTTAAGACCAAAGACTTTCATGTATTAAGTCTTTAAAACAAGACATTATAGATACATGATAGAACAATTAGCAATTTAGAAAATAATATATGATTTTAAGCAGAGTTTTCTAGAGTAACAGAACCAACATGTTTTGCATCACCTATACGTGTATGAACACAGACAGACAGACAGACAGACAGACAGACAGACACACACACACACACACACACACACACACACACACACACACAGCCCAGGAGTCCAACAATAGTTGACTACATGCAAGGAAATCTGAGGACCTGGCCTGACAACTTCCCAGCAATCCCAATACTGTGCTGGAAGCCTAGATCTCCCTAGAAAGTTTCTGGTACATTTGAAAGGCAAAAGAATCTGGAGTGCTCTGTCCAAAGAGTATGGCCCCAGCCGTGAACACTTGCTTAGAGGTCAGAAACAAAGGCAAGCAGGCACCTGCTGCTTTTATCAGTGACCCAATGACAACTTAACATCTGGGCTATTATTGGGAAGTGTCACCCACATTGAGTCCCTCCAGAGTTCATTCTGTGTGGAAATACCTTCAGATATAAGTCCAGAGTCCTTAAGGTCCCTTAAATTATCCCAGATCCAGTGAGTTGAAACCTAAGACTCAATATCTCAGTACACTAAAGAAAGGTGCTCTAATTTGAAATGAGAAGATTGGATCTCATCTGAAATGTCCACACAATGCCTATATATTAATGTCTTGGTCACTGGCTGGGGACTTATCTCTGTTAGAGTTAAAACATAAATCTACATTACCTCATGTTAGAGTTAACATAAATCTGGATTAGGACCACCAATGGGCTGTGATGTGATAATAAATAACTGTAGAAATTTTAAGAAAAAATGTTTTTAAGGATTCTTGATCTACAATATATTTTCACTCCCACTCCACAATTCTGCTTCTTCACAATCATTTTAATACTGGGTAGACTACAAATCACTGATTGTCCTGCATACCTTCAATCCAGCTTGGTTCAGCTTATTTTCTATTTGAGATAATGAAGGCCAACCAATTTTAAAATCTTTTAAATGTGTGTATGTATTCAATTTACTGTTTGGCAATCTCATATATGACTACTGTAGTAGGAACAGCGGGGTGCCACTATATAAACACTGGGGGCCACACAATCACAAAAGCATCTCCTGCAGGAGGACCTAAGTGAGGACTGCCTGAGAGACAGAGATTGCTGGTGTAGACCATGCTAGTCAATCAGGAACTGCTGTTTAGAAGAGATGCTTTCTCTCGGGACCAATGGGGTTGTGGGTGGAAGGTATTAAAGGAGCTTGCAGCAGTGTTCAGAGCTAGCAGTAGCATTTCTCACCTGTTCTCCTATTCTGTGTTGTTGACTTTGCACCACCTCACCTCCAACAGTCAGGTAGGGTTGGGCATCAAGTAGTCCTGGGCACAGACAACAGACTACACTTTATTTTAACCAGATTCACTCCCTCCTCCCTCCATTCTAACTGTTCCAGTACCTGTTCACCACTTTTCCTTCCCACCTTCAAGTATCCTTTTTTTAAACCACTAAGTCCACTTATTTTTGTCAGTATGTGCATGGACCACTCACTGGAACATGCACGGCTTTCCAGATGCCACCTCGAACGAAAACTGATTCTTCCTCTGCTAGCAGCCATCAATTGACAATGGTTTCAGTTAGGGCTGGGACTTCATGAGCCTCTCCTATACACACTAGGATGTGGGATTGCTTGATCTTGTCCTGTCCTTGTGCATGCGGTTGCAGATGGTGTGAGCTCTTTCCTGTGACTGTCTATGTTATGTCTGGAAAACAGTGTTTCCCAGCATTCCCCTTCTGCCTCTGGCTCTCTCAGTCTTTCCTGCCCTTGGTTTGTGTTGTACTCATAGCCTTCTAGGGAGCAGGGTGTAATGCAGATGTCCCCTTCAGGGATGAACACTCCATAGTCTCTTCTTTTCAGCACACCGACCAGTTGTGAATCTCTGTTACTCACCATCTGCTACACAAGGAAATGTCTCTAATGAGGGCTGAGTGATAAACTGATCTCTAGGAATTTAAGTATTTAAGGGGTGATTTAACACTATCTGCCTTTAAAGCATATTTTTAAAGATAAGCATAAACATACCAGAGTGTTACAAACTCACCATCATAGCTCATAAAAGTCCATGCACACTAAAAGCTAGATTCTTTGCTATCTACTTAAATCCTAAAAATGAAAAAGACGATTTTTTTTTTTTTTGTAGACCGTGTAAAGATTTCCCTTTAGTCAAGTTCGTACAAGTCACAGAGTAACCGCTTATGCTTTGGGAAAAGTCTTTTCATCACGTTCAATGAGTTACTGAAAAGATAGCTGATGTCACTCACGGTGTCACGGTCTTCCTCTTTAACAACATTTTCCTTTTGGGTACCAAAAAATACTTTCCCCAGGTAAAGTGCTGCTTTTTTTTAAAACTGTTTCTCCCTTTGTCTTTGGTATTTTGTGCAAAGGCCAACTGGTTTCCATTTTATATGCTAATTAGTCCTTCCTCATTATTTTTTCCCTTTCCCTCACATTTTCTCCAAGATTTACTTCATTTTGTATATTTTGTTCATTATTTTTAAAGTCACCAAATCATGAGTAAATAAAGATTATTGATCATGAAGAAACCATTCAAAAGAATGGCAGGCACAGCTTGAATGACACATCTTACGAAACATATTTAAGGAGATTTATAATAAAAAAAATTTTTATGATGTCCTGAATAGGGTTTAAGGAGTGCCAGTGTGAGATGCAATGCCCAGGGGCAGCGATGGCAGCAGGCTCCCCCCCCCCCCCCCCAGCTTGTAGGCCATACAGGACAGGAGCCTTGACTGTGATCCAGAAAGAGCAGTTATATATAAAGGACCATCTGGCAGCAGCTGGGGCTTTCAGCTGGGGCTCTTCCAATGCACGGAGACCTCCCAGGGAGGAAAACAGATGTAACCAACACCCCAACTCTGTGTTTTTTTTCCTGCCTTCTGATCTCTTGCCCAATGGCAAACCCAACAAGAAGACAAAGAGCAAGCAATACAATGCATCAGAGCGGCCACTATCTAGGGCACAGACTCAGGTGGTGAAGGGTACCTACCTCTGGATATGCAAAGAAGACTCTCCAACGTGTTCAACAATGGTTAGAACTACAGGTCTGCTGACAAGGGTCCTCCAAAGGCCCAAATATCAAAGGTTCGATCCTCAGGATGGTTGTTGTTATGAGATCATAGAACTAAGCGGTGAAACACAAGAAGAAGGTGGTAGATCATTGGGAAAATGCCCTTGGAGTTTTGTGGGGAGGCACTGGGATAGGAGCATGGGGTTCCTACTTCCTGATCCTCTCTTTTACTCACTCAGCCTGTTGAGAGTGGATTTGCCCTGCTCCATGCTGCCCCTGCATCAGAAACTCCAGAACATAGATTAACCAATCAGAATTAAAGCTTAGAAACTCTGGCTTCAAATTATTTCTCTTTGTAACACATTGACTATCCTTCATATATATATATATATATATATATATATATATATATATATATATATATGACATTTGTGAGGGAAAGTAGACTAACATGATCAGTATAGGGAATAGATGATCCACAAAAAGAAATAGTCCAGGGGAATACAATGTGGCATTTAATTTACTGTTCATATAAATTTATTTCAAAAAGAATATCAAGAATCTTACAATCATCTAACAAAAGAAACTCTAATGTATAAAAACATAACTCTGAGTAGACATAAAATCACAATATAAAATTAAATTTGCACTATATTTTTATCATTATGCACAGTCTAAATGGAATATTTACATATTTGTCCCTTTCCTACTGTTCACATATTAAGTTAAAATTCTGAGGTTAAATACAACTTGAATATCTGCACCAAATTTTCTACTTATGTGTACTTTCAGGGGATATTCTTTTTTCACTTGTAATGCAAACAAACCAGAGGGGAATTTTAATAAGGAAGTGTTGATCAAGGGGCTAAAGAAAGATAGGAATAGAAAGCATTCTATATGGTTATAAATGTTTTGCCTTTCTTTGAAGGCCATTTCTGTGTAATGTGGCTTTAAAAAACACCCCAAGTTTATGGTCTAAATGGTCTTCCAATTTTTTTAAATGAGTCTCCTATGTCATACCTGATGAGTCTCGCTAATCCCTGTATGCTTTATCTGGGTCTCTGTGTTTCTGTAATCAATGTGCTGGCATTTTGCATGACAGGCAACAGAGATGCACAGAGTTTCTGCAGCATCATTCCCAATCTGTAGACAGGAATTATTTACAGGCTTGGTCCACCCTAAGTGCACACTCAAGGAGAAAGAAAGTAAAGGGAAGGGGAGGTTGAAGGGAAAGGATGCTTCTTAGTTGGCTGGATCTAAATGGTCAATTAACATGGACGGGCTAGATTAAGCATGGTAGTCTCTCATGACACTGAAATATTTACTAGCCCCAATAGTTGCAGAGGGTCTTTGTGCATTATAAATGGATCTTTGCCACTTAGACCTGTGTACTCTGGCTTACTTAGATTTAAAGACTTATCAGTAAAATAAAAGTTAAATAATACACTTTGCTCCATTTGGAGAAATAAGTACTGTTGTTCTTTCATTCAATCAGTTTGCAAATTAAATCAGATTTTGAATGCTATTTAATAGCAACTAAGTCCACTGAGCATTGACTTTAATTAATTTTCTTTCTCCGACTCTGCAAAGCAATCAACAACTAAACGAAATTCAGCTGCCTTTGGGATGTCAGCTGATGGAAATACAGTTTCTTTCATGGCAGATCTTCAAAATTTAGTTAATATAATGGTGTGAGCTCATTACTTGTTCTTAGAGTGATGAATCTGTGTAGACGTCCTTTGTGACCACCAAGATTTTCATCATTAATGCATCAAGTGGCTGGAACTCTTGACCTTCAGCTTGGACACTTGAGAAACCCATCATTCCTATCTCCTAACTAAATAATACTTTTAATTTTCTAATAGGCTCCAACTCATTCCTGAGAAGCTTCAGTTTCTGAGACAAGCTTTCACATCTCCCTGATAAAATGACAGCTTTGTTGGACATGCCACTGGATACTTGCACATTAACCTTCAACCAGATTGTTTTACATCCCTGAAGAAGTGTGTATGGAAATAAAGAAAGGGAGGTGACTCTAGGGGTCATGGGAATTATTTGGGTGAAGAAAAAAAAAAAGCAATGTGAGATATATCTAAGGAAAATATTTAGTTCCATAATGTGTAATTTGGGACCAGAATCCAGGATGTCATTTAGCACTTTGGGAACACATGTTTCAAGCATTAAGTGGAGTTGGCAAACAGTCCTGCTTGATGGGTCTGGGCTTTCTGTCTCTTCTTTATTGGCTTTGTTTGCCATTGGGCACACAGGAAATAAGAGAACCCAGCGCAACTGAACACAACATCTATTTCCACACTGTGGCATCAGCAAGTATTCTACATCTAAGGCTTTTGTCTCTTCAATAATGTGATAATGATAAACAGAAGTAAATTGCTATGGGCAGTCCATGAGTTTGTGTGGTACAAAAAGAGCATCAACTGGGACTACTGTTTGTTTTTGAATAATCTGTGGCAAAAGGACCTTCCTTGACCAATGCCTGATATATCATGACACACAGAGGTCCAACTGTACACAGAAGATGCTGTGGGTACCCCAGAACTGTCAGGCATTCACTTTTTTCAATTCTTACTGCCTTTTCCTCTCATGAGTTGACAAGAGTATATCATATTTTTGCTGATACACACAGAGAAGATTCTCAGTGATGGGCAGTGTACTTGTTTAGCATCCTAAGACTGAGCATGGACAAAAATCCGTGTCCCCGTTTTAGGTTTGCCAAAGAGACAGATCTCAGGTTCCCGGACTCTATAAATGCTGGTGGGTGGGGATGGGTAGAAAAATGGCAAGAGGGAAAAGCCACCAGCTCCTGTTAGATCCTGACCCTGGGTTTGTTTCAACCATCAGGGTAAGCCTTTGCTTGGAGGACTTGGTCGATAGCTCTCTTGGGTTTCCTTCACTTCTACCCTGCTGAAAATTCGCATGCACACATATAAATTCCTTCCCAGAGCTAATTCTAGTGAGTTACCTGACAGGCCATAGAGCCGCCACGTAATTTTGTTTCAATTTTTCCCATTCGTTCTTCCTTTCACCTTTTTCAGTGTTAGAAAGAATACTGTTATTAAAGAACATTTTCTGTGACAGCAGTTCACTGTATCTATCAGATTGCTCAGGTACTGTGGCTGAGTTATGAGCTTTTTAACCAACAGACATTGTACATGGTTTACTAATGGACCAGAATAGACAAAGAAAATTGGGAATAGTGCAAATTGTTCTGTCCCCTCGCCCTCTCACTGGGTGGAGAATATACCTCTCTGGGAAAGATGGAGTTAACCATGTTCCTAAAATCTAGCTCATAACTGCACTAGCTCAATTTTATTATGAGAAAAAATGTAGAATGGACATATGGGAATTCAATTCATTCTACCATAGTGTTCTATATATTCTAATCTTAAGCTTTGCCCTAAGAGGTTTGAAAACTGAAGTTTATTTTCTCATCCTTGGTCTATTGTTTTACAACCATGATGTAAATCTTTATTTTTTTTCTTTTTTTTTCTATTAGATATTTTCTTCATTTGCATTTCAAATGCTATCCCGAAAGTCCCCCACCCCCACGCCCTGCTCCCCTATCTACCCACTCCCACTACTTGGCCCTGGCCTTCCCCTGTGCTGGGTCATATAAAGTTTACAAGACCAAGGGACTTCTCTTCCCAATAATGGCCGACTAAGCCATCTTCTGCTACATATGCAGCTAGAGACATGAGCTCTGGGGGTACTGGTTAGTTCATATTGTTCTTCCACCTATAGAGTTGCAGACTCCTTCAGCTCCTTGGGTACTTTCTCTAGCTCCTCCATTGGGGGCCCTGTGTTCCATCCAATAGATGACTGTGAGCATTCACTTCTGTGTTTGCCAGGCACTGGCATAGCCTCACAAGACACAGCTATATCAGGGTCCCTTCAGCAAAGTCTTGCTGGCGTATGCAATAGTGTCTGTGTTTGTGGCTGATAATGGGATGCATCCATGATGTAAATCTTATACCCAGTACCAACTGCTCAGTTTTGTTTTGCTTTTTAAAGCAAAATCACCTATGTTCATAAACACAAACATGATTATTTTTGTCAGGGCTCGCCTTAGGATGCTACACAAGCACTCTGACTACCACTGAGCTATTTCTCAGACCTTGGTATTTTGTTATTCTACCATAGATTCCTCTGAGTGCCTGGATTATCATGCACCACCACAGCAGATTCAAAACAGAATTTTCATGAATTTCCTCTATGTACTGTTCCTAGGGTATTGTGATTGCATTTTAATGACTTGATCACTAACACATTGTCTTAGTTAGGGTTTCTACTGCTGAGAAGAGACACCATGACCAAGGCAGCTCTTATAAGGGCCATTTTTGGGGGACTGGCTTATAGGTTCAGAGGTTCAGTCCATTATCATCATGTCAGGAAACATGGCAGTGTCTAGGCAGACATAGTGCTGGAAAAGGAGCCAAGAGTGAATTCTACATCTTGATCTGAAGGCAGTCAGGAAAAGACTTCATCTTGGGCAGAGATCAACTGCAGGACCTCAAAACCCATCCCACAATAACAAACTTCCTCTGAAAAGGCCACACCTATTCTAACAAGGACATATCTCCTAATAGTGTCACTCCCTGTGGGCCATGCATTGAAACATGTGAGTCTATGGGTGGGACATGTCAAACTTAGTCAAACCATGACATATATGTTTAGAAAGAAACAGTTAGACACTGTCTACTCCATAGTGGGGTACAAATGGAGTCTTCAATTTGCACCCCACATTCCTACATATCAATGACATCATAGGTATCCACCCAGGGTTTTTCAGTGCTTAATGTCTTGTAAAAGAAGACAATATAGCAGAACACTATAGTCTAGGAACTGCCAATACAACTTTATTTGATGAGTAAGAAAAGAATGTTCCAGAAACTTAGCTTCTAGTCCAAGAACTTTTTCAAAAGTGAATATGCCCCTGAACAAACTTTTTGCCATCTCTCAGCTGCTATTCATGTCCAAATGAAAGAATCAGAAAAGGTGATGTCATAAGTCATCAAATTATCCCTGTCATGAGACTAACTTAAGAGTTCTATGTAGAAATACAAATGAAGCAGAATGTAGCTAAACCTAGAAGCTTCTCATTTCTAGCTCACATGTGAACTTTTTTCATTTGTCCTTAAATTTTCTCTAGTTACCAATGAGCATGGTGGGCATACAAACGTCCGAATAGGGCAAGTCTTCTTAGAGACAAAGATCTGCTAAGGAATGTTAAAAATGGAATATTCACAGTCCTTTTCAGCTCTGTTTCAACTAAATCTAATTTTAATTCTAAGAGAGTAACAGTTCATGGATAATGAATGACATCGTCTGAACTCTGGAAGAAAAATCAATCCAGTTCTGTCTGCGAAGCAATTCTTCTTAATGTCCATGTCTTTTATAATGACGTTATGTATAATTCACATAAAGTTTTTCTATTTTTTAATATCAAGACAAAATGTAATATCTATCCTGGGTTTATTATCAGGTTTAAAAAATAAAAGATGGCTGAAGATAGCATGTAGAAGCTTACTATGGAAATTTTCATGCTGGGGACTTCATCTTTTCTTCACTCTTCAGGGCCTTCTCACAAAGTGCTCCTCACAAGAAAGCAAAAGAGATTTTATTTTCTGATGTAGTGTTCAAGGCCTTGGTATCTTACTGACTATAAATGAATCTGTATTGGGACAACAACAACATTCTACATCTACATGTCTCTCTATATAGTATCCTTTCAAACTGAAATAGACAACCCTACAATGGAGGCTGTTACTCAGATGTGACAGAATGAAGTGCTCCCCTTGATCGTACCTGTCCTCACTTCCTGTATTTTCTGAAAGAAACGGGGAAAAAGAAAAGACTCTACTGGGTCAACATTTAATCTCCTTTATAACTAGAACTGCCTAGAACCACTTCATATATGTTGCCAGTGTATAGATATCAGGCATCATTCTGATGTAGAGTCGAGCAGAAAGCTGGACTCTGGACCACTATCACAGCACATGTGTAATAGTTTTAAATTTTTCATGTTTTACTTCCCAAAATCATAGCCTACTTGTTTTTTTTTTAATATTTTCATTAATTCTTTGAGAATTTCATACAGTGCGTTTGGATCATATTCACTGCCCCCCACACCTTCTTACTCCTATCCTCCAACTTCATGTTCTCTCTTTTATATAACTTGCCAACCCCAAATTGCATTACCCATGTACTCATAGCTGTGGGAGCCATCCAGTAGAGTATGGTCAGCCTACAGGGGCCACACCTCTTAAGAAAATAGACCTTCCCCTCCCCTAGAAGCCATCAACTGCTCGTAGCTATTCAGTTAAGTGTAGGAGCTCATGAACCTTTCCCTATCTATGCTGGAATGCTGACCAGCTTGATCTTGTTCAGGTCATGTACAGGCAAGCACAGTTGATGAGTGCAACTGCCCATCATGTTGTGATGTTTCATTCCAGTCTTCCCCAACCTCTGGCTCTTACAATCATTTAACAACTCCTCTAATCCAAGGTCCTTGAGCTTGAGTGGAGAGGGAATAAATACAATAAATGTATATAGGCAGCAATTATCACCATTATCAAGAAGAGAATTTCATTGAGGCAATCAAAAATCACCACCTATGCAGCTATTTGCAAGAAATAAATCTATGTATATACATATACATCATATACTGTACTGGATGGTTTTGTGTCAACTTGACACAAGCTGGAGTTATCACAGAGAAAGGAGCTTCAGTTGAGGAAATGCCTCCATGAGATCCAGCTGTAAGGAATGTTCTCAAATGGTGATCAAGGGGGAGGGCCTATTGTGTGTGGTGCCATCCCTGGCCTGGTAGTCTTGAGTTCTATAAGAAAGTAAGCTGACAAGGCAAGGGGAGCAAGCCAGTAAGTAACACCCCTCTATGGCCTTTGCATCAGCTTCTACTTCCTGACCTGCTTGAATTCCAGTCCTGACTTCCTTTGATTATGAACAGCAATGTGGATATATAAGCTGAATAAACCCTTTCCTCCCTAACTTGCTTCTTGATCATGATGTCTGTGCAGGAATAGAAACATATATACATATAGGTGTATATATGTTTTATCTATCATACATATATAGATATTTATGTTAATATATGTATATATGTGTGTATCTGTAATATAGTTGCATACATATATAGGATATATAAAATATTATATATAAATATATTATATATTTATATTAGTACTATATCAACAATATAGTATATTAATATAATTATGTTAATATAATGATAATAATATATTGGTATATAATATATTAATATTATATATAAATGTGTGTTATATGTAAATATAATACATGTGGGTATACATATACATTTCTTGCAGATACTCTGCATAGATATATATAATACATATGTATTACATATATTTATATACATATATATTCCATCTCATTTATGTCTTATATATATTTGCTCCCTTTGTGGCTGAATACTCAGTTGACACTTAATCTCTGTGCTCTATCCACTGTACAAAGAAACTTCTTGGGTGATGACCTACTTGTTTCATTATCTCTTAAGATTTCCCTTCTAAACCTAGATGGCAAGGATTACAATAAACAGAAATAATTTAATAGGCATGCAAAAATTGACTTCCATTTAAATTAGAGAATTTGTGAAAGTTGATCAATTCCCACAGCCCTAGAAGTATATCCAAATATTTGAAAGAGGGATTTTTTTCTAAGTTGCCATAACAGCAAGTACTTGTGACTAGAAACATAGTTGGGTTATATGTTATATTGGTTTCAAAATGACTTATTGGAGGAAATGTCACAGATTTTCGTTCCAGCATTACTTGGTAGCAGTCATGACAGGTGAGAAACGTTTAAAGAATAGACAGAGGCAAGGCAGCAGGTGCCAAAACTTCCTGCTTTAGCTTTCCTTTCCTGTCCAGTTTAGAAAGAAGTGCATTACCTGGAGCACACTTCTTTCGATCAGAGGAACTGTTCTTCCATGAGGATGCTACTCAGCACGCATTAATAACCAGGCGCAGTCATCTGCCAGAGATGCAGATTCTACTTCACATAACAGGTCCAATTTTGCAGGCTAGTTTTGTAAACAGAAGATGATTTCTCCCTCAACAGAGATCAAATGAAATCAAATAGCAGAAACGTTAGCTGTTACCTCTACGGCGACAGGCAGGGAGTCCCCCTTCAGGGTTGATTAACTTTACATAGGAATCTAAAATAATTATGACTACACATGCTGGAGAGTGAAATGTTCTCATCAGGCAGTGATTATCGCCAGTATCAAGACAAGACTTTCAGTGAGGCAATCAGAAATCACCAATTACGCAGAGTATCTGCAAGAAATGATGTTGGTGCAAAAAAAATGAATAGCTGGGGAAAGATTTTAAGGGAAGCAGATGGGCCTGTGTGGGCTCCTGACAGTCAACTCCCGTGAACTATATGCATACGTTCAGACAGATTTTGACCCAGGGTAACAGCCAGCTTGTAAAGTCACAGCCTTCCCTGCTCCTCCTGCATACTGATGAGAAGGTAGCTATATTCTTCAGTCACAGCTACTGAAAAGAAAGCAGCGCGACCGCCATTCAAGCTGCCTTTATGCCTCCAGTAACTAGGCTGCCCCAAGCTTTAGTTGATAATTTGCTTATCAATTAGGTATAAGACAAATACTTTGCTTACCCGCTTTGGAGCTGTATTTATGAGTCTATGACAGTTTTGTTAGGCAATACATTGGCTATAGATTATTCAACCCACATATTTCCTGTAAGGATTAAACAAATGAGATAGACCTTTCATCAGAGAAGGTACGTATGGAGGACCCTCTCTCAAAGTAGGGGCTCCTTGTAGCAGCATCCCCAAGAGAAAGAGGTCTGTGGAGAAAACTGTTGCTTTTGGTTTTCTGCCTTCATACCTTACTAGCTGGTGCATCTATTCAGATGCAGCCATTATTCTTTCAAGTCTTTGACTGGACCCAGCTTCCCAAACCTTCCAATGTGGACTAATAGTTATGAAGGGATCCTCCAGTTCCTCATTCTAGATTGTTCTAGATTGGAGTTTGTGAGGCATCTATCCTCCTGGACTGAGCAGCTATCGAATTCTCAGTGTCTCTGGCATGCAGATAGCCATTGTTAGCCTCCTCAGCCCACATCACGGCAGCAAATCTAATAGGTCTCCTTTGTAATTTATATTCATTCTATCCGTTCTGTTCCTGTAAACCACCCTAAATTAGGGTTTATCTTCAGGATTGACCTTACAGGTCAGCCATTCCGAAACTGCATAGCTTTCTGCCAGTAGATTCACAAGTAGATTCGGGCCCAGAGAAGTTCCTCCACAAAGGTACTTTTGTTTGTGGATAATTCATGTTTCCACATCTCAAAGGAGAAATACAGTAGACAGAATTAAACATCTTCTCTGCATACCACAAGGATTAAGT
This sequence comes from Mus pahari, assembly GCF_900095145.1. Lineage (NCBI taxonomy): Eukaryota > Metazoa > Chordata > Mammalia > Rodentia > Muridae > Mus > Mus pahari. The sequence goes on along the minus strand of NC_034592.1, from coordinate 37,912,791 downwards.
TTCAGCACAGGTGTTTCCATAATCTGCTGCTGACAGAAAAAGCACAGCCAAACTTCTGGACTCCAGGTGACACGGATATGTCTTATGGTTGCACAAGTAGCCCTGGAAGCTTTGCTGTTGATCTTACAATGCTTTCCATGCATGTCAATATCAGCTGGCCCAGAAGGCACAAGATACCTTCAGTGGCGCATTGTATTGGGCAGGTAGGTTCTCTTCTAAGTGGGCTCTCTTTGTTAAGAAGGCTGGACCCACATCCTTTTATGAACATCTTCTCCAATGTTCCAAAATGACACCATCAAAAGTTTCAAGTGTCTTAAACCTGAACCCAGAATTGGTGCTATTGCTCCATGCTCAATCTGTTGGACCAACTGATTGCATAGACTGACTGTGAACTGTGGCTCTGTCTTGTCTGTGGTTTTATATTCTATGGTTTTGGTTGTCTGCAGGCAACCAAGTCCTAAAAACAGTAAGCATCAAATGACAAAACAGGCCATCTGAGTTTTAACTTGTAGTCTGCTCGGAGGAGTGTGAAGAAAGCTGACTTTACCCTGCTCTGTCCTGCCAAGGGATGTGAATCCTCTTTCAGGGTCTCCACGTAGCATGCTCTGTGTACTCCGCTACTGTCCAAGTAGCTGTCTTGGCTTTCCAAACCACATGTTGCAATGTTGAGTTCAAGTGAATCTCACTTCATACTAACCTCCAAAACTCCAAGCAGAACAATATGGGCCATGTGGATGCTACCTATAAGTGGAACAGTGAAAACTCTCAACCTACTAAGAAAGAAAGAATCACGTGTTGAGATTGTATGGTTTATAGTAAGAACTGTGACATCATTAAGCACAAAAAAGGAAATTCAGGCAAGTTTTCCTACCTTTAGCTCAAGCTAAAATGTTAGTGGGGAAGATAGTTCAAACTCTGTGAATACGGAAAAGCCATTATATCTGTGGAGAAGACTTTCCCTCAGAGGGCAATACTTACATGAGAAATTTAGCAAGAGGTCACTCAAAACAACTAGCTCCAACACATTTACATTATATCAGGAGCATATCACATTGCCAAACTAAGTCTGCCTTTCAACTGTAATCCATCACTTGAGCAAGTTGCTTACTTGCCTTGAGCCTCAGTTTCCCCAAACTGTAATAGAGGAATTAAAAGTAGCATCCATCTACAAATTGTTTGAAAGTTTTAATCAGATGAAATGTACCACGGGTATATGTACATTTTTAAAAGCATTGTTTACATAAGGTTCAGTCTATAGGTGCACCCTTGCCGAAATGGACTTTGCTTCTGAAGGAGCAGCCATGCAACACAGCACATTTGTTGTGTGAACCTTAACACTTGGGCAACGCTGTACCTCATCACCCCTCCATTTTATCCGTCCAGGGCAGCTTTAGACATAATCCCAGCCCCTCGCCATTTGCAGCAAATGGCTTCATCCATACCTTCTGCAAACACTTGGCCAATGCGCAGCCTACAGGCCAGCACCCTGATCCTGCCTGCTCAGCTTTATCATCAGTAAAAACTTAGAGCTCATCCAGGAAAATTACTAGGTACCCTCTAAAAAAATTAACTTGATTTGTAACCTAATAAATTTCACAGAGCAATAAAACCTCAAGGAAGCCTCTTGGTTTCCCCCCCCCACCCCCCATGAAGAATCTGCAGAGTTTGATGTGTTTCCAATTGAAAGCTGTTAAGTTGAGCAAAAGCGGGTGCTCCGAGTTTACGAGGGTGCCATTTGGTAACCTGAAGGTGGCAGATGTGAAGGCCAAAAGTGGAGGGTGGGGGTGGGGCCAGCGCGGGGTCTCCAGCTGCTTTCCTGATGGGCTCTCCGTCAAAGTCTCTCTTATAAGGAACGTGACTCTGTGCAAGTGGCTATAAGGTCTTTGAATAAATATTTCATTAGTCATGATGGTTCTGAAAACTTAAAGCTGTGAAGGACACACTGGAATCTCTGTGATTTATGATAATGCTCTGAAGGAAACTTGATCATTTCAGTCCTGCCATATGTAGCCGGGTGGAATGTGCAAATGAATTGAACTGGCAAACCCCACAGATTTTGTTTCTTGATTAAAAAAAAAAAAAAAAAAGTCTTAAGTCAGATCAGCTAACAGGCGATTTGAAACGGGGATTTAGCAGGACAGCTGTTTCAGATGAAGTCCCCTTCCAGATACCTCCCTCGCCCTCCCCCTTCTGTATTTTCTTTAATAAGGATTCAGAGTAGTTTCTCTTCCAAATGTTTCTCGATGCTGCACATCAGTGATTAAAAACTCAGTATCCTGGCATCGTCTGGTGTGTGTTACTTCTCCATCCTCTTGCTCCTGTAAAATAGGTCGTGTGTCTTAGCCATCCTGGGTTGCCCATACAACCTTATGCTCTATATGATAATTTTTGTATGTATAAAAAATAACATTTAGCCCAGAAACTCTTTATAATGCACAAGTATAAATTTTAGTATACCATTAGATTGTTAATATATATACAGAGAGAGAGAGAGAGATTCATAGAAGCTTACTGTCTTTCTAAAGTGCATGCAATCAGCTCAAATCCACATCTCTAGACTTATAGCTTAATGTTAGCATAGTAAGTACACAATGAATATTTATCGAAGGAGTGGATGGCTGGTTGTGGTTGCTGTCTGCATCAGTGGACATTTCAGATGAATGAACAGAGCAGCTAGACATTTCAGAATCTGAAATTCGCGTGGGCCCGTCTCTTCCCAAAACCACGATTTCCTCAGCCCCGAGTGAAACAAACTGTCCCAAAGAGAAGTGAATTATTTGTAAGCCAGTGCATCCCCACTTTCCCACAGTGAAGGGATCTGTGATGGGTGAGATCAGCCTCCACTGGATCAACATTCTCTTTCTGTGGCCTGGATCCACAGTCCCTTATCCAAAACACGGGCAAAAGTCCAAAATACTTTCAAAGTTGCGAGGGAAATATAGCGTCTGATCTGAGTACTGCGCATGTGTGGGACCAAGGCAGTGACCACACAGGAGTGATTACTGCAGCCCAGTGCGCATTCTTTCTTAGCAGACTCAGTCTGTGGGCCACCCTACTTCTGATTCTAGCAGGCCCTATTACCCAGTGAGCTTTAGAGACAAACTCAACAAAAGGATTTGCAATTTCAGAATGTTCCGTTTTAGACCTGGGGGGTAACAGATTATGAACTTGGATTCTAGATTATGGATCTCAGTGAGAGGCCAAACGTATAGTTCTGAATGACTTTTTTTTTCCTTTATTTTTTATTGGTTATTTGATTTATTTACATTCCAAATGCTATCCCCTTTCCAGGTTTCCCCTCCGCAAACACCCTAGCCCATCCTCCTTCCCCCTGCTTCTAGGAGGGAGCTCTCCCACTCACCTACCCACCCACTCCCACCTCACTGCCCTCGTATTCCCTTACGCTGGAGCATTAAGCCTTCACAGGACTAAGAGCCTCCCCTCTCATTGATGCCATCCTTTGCTACATATACAGCGGGAGCCATGGGTCCCTCCATTTGTACTCTGGTTGGTGGACTTTTAACCTTTTGAAAAGCAAACAAACACCCGCCACTTTGCCTCATGGAAACAGATGAGAGATGATCCCTCTTTTCTAGATAGAGGAAGCTTTTCTCCAGCATCTCTCCACTAAAGTCACAATGACAGATCTTACCGTTGTTCAGGAAAGCTGCCTTCTTCTAAGCCCATTTGACTGGACTCTGTAGGTAACAAGTGTTCCCAGGGAAATCTACTTTTTCTTTTGATTGCACACTTACCAACTTCACATAACCTTTGCTTTACCAAGTTGTTAAGTAAACAAAGATTCAACCAATGTATACATTTTTGTTGTTCCTACCCTTTTGTCCCAGTGATAGTGCCCCCCGACACACACACACAAAGAGTTGCAATGCACAAAAGGATCTGTATGAAATGCTGTCGGTCTTGGGACAGCTTACAGCTCAGGGTTGCAGAGGCAGCGGGGTAGGAGAGATAAGTGACCCGGATGATTCAAAGGAACCACACCTCCCATTCTTACTCTCTTGAAATCACAAGCCAAAGTTTCTACATGTCATCATCAAATGCTTTTTCTGAAATTCTATTTTATTTCTCCAGGGCACCTGCTGGTTTGATCTTACCTGTAAATAGCAACCATTTTGAATAGAATATTACCTGAGATCTTCTAGCGAAAATGAAGAGAGAACTGGACATCCCACTGATACGTGAGGGCTACACCACTCTCGCTGTGCCAAAAATGCTAGAAAATTATATTCCCAAATGTCGCTAACTAAAGCACACACTCAAAGAACTCCCTTCAGATGTTCAGCTTTAGGTAAAAGAAAGTGTCAGGTTTGTTTGTTTTTGTTTGTTTTGTTTTTTGGCTTGTTTGTTTGTTTGTTTGCAAGGATTGAGGCTGTGATGGCAAAGCATGTACAATAGTGATAGTCCTAAGAGAGCATCTGGGGGGGGGGGGGAACAAAGCACTATGGAGTGGTCCAGGCAAACGGGAGAAGTTCTTCGGGGAAGGAAGAAAAGGTACCTGGGCAACCCCACATCTTCAGTTTAGATGCCTGACTTTTCAACTTCCACCCTCTCAGTAACCAGCAGCCATGGGTTGTCTCATGGCTTGTCCTCCTGTTTGAGCCTCCCGAGTGCTGGCATGGCAGACAAGCATTGCATGCCCGTTATATGCACAGTGTACTGTGCCTGCCATCTAGGCTTCTATAAAATGTTTCCCCTGGTTACACGGAGTATGTGAAATCTCTGTTTTTCTTTAAAAAGTCTACTTTTGCTTTTCATCATATTTTTTTATATGACTGAAAGCCCTAATAGACTTTGAGCTCTTTTCAGGCTGGAATTCACAGCCTGCTTACCCCAGAACTCCTTCGCTTTTCCAATACCCACTTGATAGACCTCCTGGACCACATAAGTAGTCAATGACTATTTTTATAAATGGGGCCAATGGGGCCTTTGTCATTTCTCTCCTTGCTTATTGCAGAGTCATGCACTCATTGAGTGAGTCTCTTGCCTTCTGCCTCCTGATTCTACCATGTTTCCCTCGGCAGTGGAAAGATCACGGAGCCAACCTCTCTGAGCTGTTGAAGTGAGATGGAAACAGGGGGAGTCATGATATCAGGGATGTGTTCAACCAGTCCTATGTCTGCCAATTTATTTCAGCATTTGTCACAGTTCTTTATAAGATGTATTTTAAAGAACTAGCTCCCTCACCCCTGATATCATCAAAGGTAACATAATGAAAATGCAGGCTGCCTAACATTTCCTGGTAACTTAGCTGTTTAATAACTTAGTTAATGCCATACTCTCCCACCCACCTCTAATCTACACTAAGCTATACAGAGGGGAAAGGCATATAGGTTTCCAAATATTCCTCCAAATTACTAAGAGCCTTTAATAGCTAATAGAAAGTCCTAGAATTTAACCTAGCTTCTAAAAACAGAAGATAATGTTAACCTGAAGTTCCTGAATCTAAAACTAGAGTGGAAGTGGGAAAGACTTCCATGAGAATAATTCTATAGGTGAAGCCATCTATGCCATGGCACTCTGTCCCTCATTAGCTGACCACTCAGAGCAAGGCAGCCCCAACTTACAAGGGTAGACAAAGATACCAAAGCACGGTTGAGGGCAGTCAAATTGGAAATCAGCTTCATGCCCTTCAGGATTCAACAAAACTCTTCCAGTAAGAGAATCCATTACTGTAAAGGGAGTGGCAGAAGGGAGCTGGAAACAATAAATTTTTTGTTGGTGAAATACTCTGTAATTATCTTGGAGTCAGGGGAGGCTGGGAGATAAGGCATTTCTGATAGGACATTTTCTTCATTGCCTACTCAATCAACCATGACTCTCTCCCTCTCCCTCCCCCTCTCCCTCTCCCCCTCCCCTTCTTCTGCCCCTCCCCTTCCTCTGCCCCTCCCCCTCCCCCCCTCTCTCTCGGACTCTTTGTGTGTATATCTGCATGTGTGTGTGTGTGTGTGTGTGTGTGTGTGTGTGCTCCTGTCTGTGCACATGTGCACAAGCATGCTTTCAGAGAAGTGGAATGGTACTTCAAACAAATAATCTTGCAGCCACCAACAGCTGTTCCTGGTTTCTTTTAATAATCCGTGACCAAAATATTGAGTGTACTGTAATGCAAACAGCCGAACAATGAAATGAAAATGGGCAGAGGCAATCACTTTCTCTAACTCACTCCACTCTGTTTGCACATACAGCGTGGGTTAAGATGTGGTGTCGAGGCTTTGTGTCATGAAATTTTTTTAAGCCATTCTTGAGCTCAAAAACTGGAGGTTAACTGAGTTGTGAAGGAGATCTTTCTGCCTTATGAATTCATTCATATTTCTTCTTTCTTTGTGTCATTCTCTGACTCTTTCAAAATTAACCTGGCTAGACTTTGGGACCCCATTAGATGAAGGCTCCATAGAAAAAGTGAACTATAATTTATCATAGGAGGCAGCAGCTTTTGTGCTGGGTTGGAGACAGTTCTAGATGGGCAGAAAGGGTCTGGTACCTTCCCAATGCTGCCCACCACTGCTTGCACAAATTCTTTCTTGCCTCAGGTCCTTACATATGCACTTAGATTTCAATAGGGCAAGACCATGAGGGTAGGAGTTAGCACAGAGAGGGAAGTGCAAGCCATAGCATGTGTGCTTTGAAATTGAGAGACTTGTCTACTTAAGAGACACACACTTCATTCTCTGTGTGTTAAATTCCTGGGTTTCTCCAACAAATAGACAGAGTTATAGGAGGGTACACTACAAGTATACTTTCTTGGAGTTCTGGATGTCAGGGGTCTGAATTGATGCTGCCAGACTGGCTTCTTCTGAACGCTCTAGGGAGAAGGTAGTTCCAGCAGCTGGTTGTTGTGGCTACATCTCTCCAGCCTGTGCCTCTGGGTGTCAATGGCTGCTTCTGCTGGTCCTCTTCTTTTCTAAGGATATTGGCCAGAAGTCAGAGGTTCACCATTACAACAGGGGTAACTTTTTCATCTCAAAAACATTAGCTTGTTTACAGATGCCAAGATGCTTGTCTAAAATAATGTCTAGTGCCCCAAATCTCAGTTTTTCTCAAATTTATTTGTAAATTATTGACTTAGGTTTATTTTGGTATTCTTTCTAGTTATTCCTCCATTGTGTTTTGGAGATATATGTGTATATTTTATGTGTTTGTTTGTGTATTGTGCATCCGAAGGGTGTTAGATCCCCTATAGCTAGAGTTACAAGTGGTTTTGAGCCTCCTGTCACTGGTGCTGGGAACTAAACCCAGAATCTCTACAAGAGCAGAAGGTCTCTTAGCTGTAGAAATTTTTCTTTAGCCCCTGCTCACCTAATTTTTGCTTTTTTCATAATTAGACAAATTAAAGAACTGAGTGTTATAGACTTTTCAAAGAAATAAGCAGTGAATGAATTTACCCATAAGTTTATTTGTTTCGAGTTTATTAGATTTGCTGAAGATTTTTCAATTTTTTTCAACTTTCAATAAAATAGTTTTATTTCCTAACACAGTAAACATATACATCCAATAGGTGTCCACTTTGCACGTCTATGTACAAATGACTTCCATGTCCCCATGGCTTTGAGAGCTAACATTTAGTAAAAACTTTCTTGGCTGAGATGTGAGGTGTCTAGAGAGCTGATGTTCTGAACATGTTGGACCAGTCACAGCAGAATCTGTTTCATTAGGTGAGCTACAGAAATTTAGAGCTTTGAAAAGCTACTATGCTTTTGAATATAATGCTTCCAGGTGAACAGGATGCAGCCTTATCAGCTCCTGTTCCAGAGGAATCTCATCAGTTTATCCACATCTGTCTGTGGGTAGTGAGCAGATTCACATGGTGGTGGCAAAGCATCCACAATGGCTTTGGCAGCATCAGGACCACACTTGAAGGGGCTCTCCGACATTGTGGTGCAACTGATTCCTTTCCCATCTGTTTTCTTCGTCACTCATTCTTTCCAATAATCATGAGTGTTTCCAATAGTGTCAACTGCAAACTCCTCTTTAAATTCTGCATTGAATGCAAACCCATTTTCTGGTTTTCCATCGGGAAACTTACACCTTACAGTAGCTTCTAAGTAGCCGGGTTTCAGCTGTTCAACATCAGAAATATCGTTTAATTGGCGGCGTCTGGATCATTTGCATTAATGGCAATGACCTTCCAGTCGGTCTCACCCTCGTTGGTCATGGCCAGTATGCTCTGATTATCTCACCTCTGGCACACACCTTGCTTCCAATTTGACAAACGTCAGTTGGGTTGTTGTCACTACAGCAGCCAGTGTGTTTGTCACTGTGTCCGAGGTCTTCCCATGTCTAAGGGATGGCACTGTAGTTCCTGATACACCCTTTATAAGGAAACAGTTTTGCAACATAGGTGAGCTTTCCCTTTTTCAATTTTCTTGCTTAACTGGGTTTAAAGGGTCCTTTGTAGCAATCTCCATTTTTGCATTTGACCAGCCCAGAACCTCAACCACCATGTGGAACACATCCTTGTCTGCATAAATTGGAACATGAAATGGAGAAATATATTGTCCTTTCTCATTTTTTGAGGAAGACACGGTACTCGAAGGTGAAGGGCGCAGCTCGCTCCTCGCTGCTGAAGGTGTCTGAGATGCTCTGCCGCCACTGCTGCCCAGATACACAACGACACAACCCAGCTCAAATGTTTTAATTTAGAAGTTTAGTCCATCATTTATTTTTTTTGTACCTTAAGATTTTGGTGTTGTATTAATTTCTTCAAGCGTCTCCTTAACTAGTTTCATATTTAGAAAATTTGGTTTTTTGTTTGTTTGTTTGTTTGTTTTTTAAGACAGACTTTTCTGACGCTGAGGTAGCATGAATTGTTTGTTTCCCACTTTATATATTAACTTTAGGACTAATAAATACATAACTATCAGAGAGTGTCTCCTCTATCATTAGTATGTTATTAATTCATCATATTTTTTCTCTGGCCAGTTTTCATGACTATCCCGTAGGTCTGTGAAAAAATCTCTTTTCAGATTTCAAATCAAATAAAACTAGATTTTGTGTTGATAATTATGTTAAGTCTTGTTTGTCCTTAATTATTTTTAAACTAGGCCAAGTTTAAAATAATAGCATATATATGCATACATATATACATATATTTTCATTTCCTATACGGGCTTTAATGCTGGAGTAATTGCTGTGACAATCATAGCTGGTAAGTGTAATTGTAATGTTTGTCCTCTCCCCATCAAAGTTGCTTATAATTCCTTCCCTGCCCTGTTCTCTCAACCCATTTGCTTTAGAAAGCCAAAGCTTAATTATGACCCCCATTTCTTATTTCTTCTATTGTTTGAGAATAATGTGTTTTGATCAAATCCAACCCATAATCCCACCCTTCTCCTGCCCTCACCAACTTCCTGGGCTTTCTACCTGCGGCTTGTATGGATGGACAAGGGTGTAGGATCATCCGCTGGTATTTCAGAAGCCTCTCAGAGACCTCATCCCTGAAGAAAACCCTCCCGCCCCGCAGCGGCCAGCAATTGCTGAAGCTCTTTAGTTAGGGGTAGGTTCTCTGGGCTTCTCCTTCAGCTGTGCCGGGCTTCAGACTGGCTTGATCTTGTAAAGCTAAGACTCGGTTTTCTATGTGTTTGACTGTATTTTTCTCATGTGTATTTTCGTATTTTGATTTTCAACTTCTCTGAGTTGTTTCATGCCAGGTATTCATTGTCTGGTAAACCCATAAGATTAAGTTTATATTTATAATTCTAAAACATATCTTTTTCTTTTTAACAGACAAATGCCATCCATTTATTCACATGTAGACATCTGCTCTTAGATGAATGCAACATTTGATACCATCATCTCTGGCTTTGTTTTTGCTGGATTGACTTTCTTTAAAACTGACCTTTTCTTTCTTTGTGCATGTCTTGGTTCTTATAAATGGAAATATTCTGAAGTCTGTTCTGTAGAATTGCCACTCATGCTGCACTTATTTCTCTTTATTTTGAAAACCTGTTTTAATTTCCTACCAACAATGGCACACTGAGTCTTGGTCTGATTCCCACCCTTTTTCCTGGCATCCCTGATGTTTTGTAGGATCATTTATGTTTGTCTTACTATGTTGTTGTACCTTGATCTTTTCTGGCTTACTTAGCTACTTAAATGGCCATCTGCACTGAACCCTCACTGTGAGGGAGGGGGAGCTGCTTCCAGAGCCTGGGTCTGGAACCTCCTTCGCCTTCTTCTTAGCTGGAAAGGCTTCCTTGATTTGAAGGAATCCACGAGGCAGAAGAGCCAACAACCATCAGCACAGCCTGCACAGGAAGTTCCATGAATGTAGCATAAGAGGCAACGCATGTGTGCCAACATGGGTCTTCATTGATTCTTCTACTGACCTTTTTCTCCTGCCAAAGCCTTGGGATGGGGCACCTCTATGGTATCAGTAACTGTGGGGAAATCTGTGACAATGGTCCTTTAGTCCATGTAGCCTCTCTTTCGGTCTTATCTACCTTGCCTTCTTGGCAGTAGCCATCTTGCTGCTGATTTGTTTCTCAAGAAAACAAGCAAGACCATGTGACTTGTGCAGGTACACAGCTGGCCAGATGAGCCCCCAAACTAGATCGAATCAACAAAAGTGCAGATCAAAAAAATAGGGAATTTCGCTTGTCAATTTAGCTGGTCAACAATAATGCCATGACCTGAAAACTATCACAAACCATCGCACAGATATGGAAAATTGTTTTTGATAATTTAAAAACATTCACCTCAATCTTGCCTTCCTCCAAACTGATGGTGCAATTGATCATGGGAAGGTGAATGACACAATGTGACGGCTTCTTCAGTTGCTCTGTGACAGTGAGACTCATCTTCCTTGTTCAAGTGCTTTTGAACCTTCCTGTCCATGTAACAACTATGCACATGTTCTTTTTCCCATTGTCACTACTACTCTTACTGTTTTACCTGTGTTTATCTTGATTCACAATAGGTGATGGGGCTCTTCTTGTTGATAACAGTTTTGCAAAACTTGAGTTACTTACAATAATATACATCACACCTAACAGACTGTATGTCCTATAGAGACAAGGACACCACCCACCACCACCTATTGACCCAAGGTACAGCTTTTCTAGGTAAACAGCATAAGCATAGCATAAACGTTTGTTCTGTGGACAGATAAGTGAGTGGATTAGCCACCCGATAAACACGGCTAAGTTAGCTCCCTTCATAAGCTAGTTCTGGAAGTTAAGTGTGAGTTTTGAGTTCACCCATGCATTCCAGAAGGGTGCTCATTTCCTTTGTAAGCAGTGATGAAACTTTTAAAGCTGCACTGACTTTTTTTTCCAGTGGAAAATATAATTTATACTGACAGCTCAGCCTAACTCATCGCTCTCCCAATCTTGACACATCCATTGTTTTAAGGTATTTGTGCAAATAATTGTTTTTGGAATTAAGTTATCCATATTGTGTGATGAGTTAAGGAAAAAATAAAGAGGATATCACCCATGTTTCTAATCCCTACTGTCTCCTATCATCCCAAAAAAGAGTTATCAGTATCTCTCATGCGTGGATAAAGATGGGATAGTTTTGAATTCTCCGATATAGATAATCACTGTCTCTTGGCAGTCTGCCATGCTTTTTTTAAACAGTGCACTCCTAAAGTTGGAATTAGGCCTCAAACCTAACAGAGAAGCACTGATACAAACATTGCTGATGTTCAAGCTATTTGAGGTGAATCAGAAATACAGGCTCTGGGTTGAGGTGAGTCTAGGTGAGATGAAATTGTCGTTTCAAGTCCATGGAGACAGGCGTCCCACTGATCCACGAAGGGTATAGCACTCATTGGCGTGTCTTCTGGGAAACTGTGAAGAGGGTACCAGTGAAAGGGAACTAGCATTTAGTGTGCCCCAGTCTGCGAAGCGCAACATCTCATTTAAACCTCCTAACCATCCCTTGAATCCTGTAATTACACCTCTTTCGGGTGGGAGGCAACGGAGCTTCAGGGTCTCTTTCGGAAGAAAAGGCTGATGGTTGACCATTCCTCACCGCTGACAGCACTGACTCACCCAAGCTTCAATTATACGGCTTTGGGTTCATCCCTCTACTTGCTATCCGTAATGTCTGACCTCACCTCACAGGGAGTCCTTCCTCTCTCGTGTCCCTGCATTATCAGCCCTACCTGCCTCCAGATGATGTAAGTCTCCTATCAACCTTCTGTTCTCCTGAGGCTGCCACATCTGTCCCAACCAGAGAAAACATTTTTGAGATGTTATTAGTGACTTGTTTGGGCATTGGGCTTTCATGGGTATGTGGGCCTCATTTTATGAAATGTAGTCTCTCTTCTTGGCGATCTTGTTCCTGAGTTCTCCTCCCAGTTGTGTGTGTGTGTGTGTGTGTGTGTGTGTGTGTGTGTGTGTGTGTGTGTTTGTTTGTTTTGTTTTGTTTTTTAATTTTATGTATATGGGTATTTTACTGCTGTGTGTCTGTGTAACAGGCACCAAACAAGATGTCACATCCCATGGATATGGAGTGCCAGAAAACTGTGAGTCACCATGTGGGTGCTGGGAATTGAACCCCAATCCTCTGCAAAAGCGACCAGTGCTTCTAGCCACTTTGAGGAATTCCCCATCATTTCTGTTTAGGTGAATCATGTCTATTTCTGACCTGTATGTTGAGTTCAAGAATTGTATTTCCAACATTCCATTGGGAATCCAATAAACATTTGCTTGATTCTAACTAGGCAAATTTGGAGATGCTGAGTTAATACCCATCTAAGAACTGTCAAGTCATCTCAGTGTTCCTCATTCACTTCTCTGCTGAACTAAGGCTTTAAAACAAGCCCAGGCAGGTCTTGGTTCTCTAGTCTGGTAACTTACCAATTAGTCACCCAGGCTTAAAGTCTGATGTGTTATTTGCCCTTCCCTTGTCCGTGAACACTGTTCTAGTTGGGTTGCTCTTTCCAAGATGAAAGATCATGACCAAAAGAGACTTGAGGAGGAGTGGGTTTATTTGGTTTATTTTTCTCACACTACTGTTCATCACTGAAGGAAGTCAAGGCAGGAACCTGAAGGTAGGGCTTGATGCAGAGGCCATGGAGGAGTACTGCTTACTGGCTTGCTTCATTTGATTTGCTCAGTCTGTTTTCTTGCAGATCTGAGGACCATCAGCCCACCCACAACGGGCTGGGCTCCCCCTGATCAGTCTATAATTAAGAAAATGCCCAATGGGCTTGCCTATAGTTGGATCTTATGGAGACATTTTCTCAATTGAGGTTCCCTCCTCTAAGATGACTCTGGCTTGTCAAATTGACATATATAATCCAGCTAATACAATACCCAGGCCTGTCAGCTCAGCCAAGCTCATGGGTTCTTTTTATCCAGCCCTCTTTATTTTTTCACTTGTTCTGATCCTAGTACCTGTCAACTCTTTTTGTTTGACCCTTTTCCTAGACCCCCAAATCTTTCTTCATCCCACCATGTGTTTGTCTTCAAGTTCATGGCTTGTTTGTTTTACTAAATCACTGATCTTGTTTTGTGTTTACCCTAAGCCTCTAGCTTCACACCACTGCTTCCAGAGTACAGTCCCTCCATGAGCATGTTAAGATCATCTGAGAATAAGTTCTGTCTCTATTTTTCTCCAGTCCTGGTCAATAATACCCTAGGCTTGAGTCACCTCTAATATAAGCTTCCCAGGGCTTCTTCTCCTTGTTGCCTCTACACTTTGCCCATAGTGTGTTTCCTTGCTTGATCCATTACTCTTCTTGTTCCACCACACACATTCCCAGACAACATTATGTTTCAATGCCTCCAACCATCTGCTTTCTATCCTGTACATATTTTCTTATTACTCGATTACAATCATCGTGTTATTTACATTTTGGCTGCTGTAATAACACACTATGGTAAAGAAGGAAGCGTTTATTTGGACTTATGGTTTCAGAAGAAGCATTCAGACCACTGGGAGGCACGGAAACAAGAAGCAAGCATAGCAACCGAAGGTGAAAGCTGCAAGATCACATTTTTTAACTCTAAATATATTGCAGACAGAATAGACTGTAAATATTGTAAAGATATCATCTCTCAATGCCCACCTGCAGTGATGAGCTTCCTCCAGAAAGGCTGTGCTTCCTCTTACTCTCCCCAGGCAGTACAATCAACTGTGAACCAAGTATTCAAGTTCATGAGCCTATGGTAGCCATTCTCATTCAAACCATTACATTTCTTCACTCCCTAACCCTAACCTATACTTATAGGTATATCACGAGGCAAAGTGTAGTGAGTCCAACTTCAGAAGTCCCCATTAGTTTTAAACATTTTAAATATTTGTTCACAAGTTCAAATCCAAAGCCTCTTTTGAGATTCAAAGTCATGTCTTAACTGTGGCCCTCAACAAATCAAAACACAAATTAGGAACTTCCAAACCCAGAGTGCCACAGAAGGTACACAACTATTCCAAAAGGGAAGAATTGGGACACAGTGGAGAAACATTGGGCCAACAGCGCAAACACCAAATTCTACAGCTCCATGTCTATTGTCTGAGACCTTAGCTTTAAAAGGCTTAAATGACTCAGTCCCTACAGCTTTGTTGTCTGTACTGTACATCTCTCTCTCTCTTGGACTGGTTCCACTCCTTGTATGCAGTTCTCCATGCCTCTCTAATATCATGGGGTCCCCACTGAAACCAAGAATTACTTAATTCCTTCCCAGAAGGAGACATAAGCAATGTCTACTCCTTCCTTGAAGGTCCTAATGAGAAACTAAGGGATGATTCTGCAAAATTTCACTCTGGGGAACCAATGAATTTATTGAGCTGCTTATAGAGCATGGGGACGGGGCTACTTACAGAGGTATGTGTGCTCCTCCACAACAAGCTGCCCTTGAAAAGCCTGGCTCAGCAGGGATGAGGGCTTCCTTGTAGCTTTATAAATGGTGCCTCTTCCCCATTCTTTCTGAACCTATTTACTCTAGCCCCTCCATGAAGCTATGTGCATTTAGGCAGAATTGGGTACACCAGGTGGTAGAAAACAGCTGGATACTCAGGTGAGGGTCTCAGGACCCTCTCCACCCCTTTGTTTGCCTTATGCACAACTGTCTTTCAGGCTCATCCTAGAATGACCCTTTAAGCTTCGCTCACAGCATTCAAATGCTTTTCTAGTCCAAAGTTTCAACATTTTCCACATTCCTCAAACCAAGGATGATAAATAAATAAATGAATCAACAAATAAATAAATAAATAAATAAAGCAAATAAATAAATACATGCTCAAGTTCTTCATAGCCACTGTTCCCTCTCCGACTTGAACTTCTGTATTAGTTATTCTTTGTGTTTCTGTGGCTCTGACTAAGGCAACTTATAGGAAGAACTGTTTACTTGGTCTTATAGTGTCAGAGGGATGGTCCATAATGGCTTGGAGGCATGGCAAAAAGGCAGGCCTGGTGACCAGGGAAGAAAGCTAAAAGATCACATCTTCAATTACAAGCATCAAGCAGAGAGGGCAAACTGGAGGTAAGGCAAGTCTGTAAAAGTCTCAGTGCCCCCCTGCAGTGATGTGCTTCACTAGGCAGCATGCTCCCAGAACTCTCCAAACAGAATGACTAGCTGGGTACCAAATGCTCAAACCCATGGAACTCTGGAGAGACATTTCCTATTCAAACAAGCACGACCATACAAAAGTTCATCTTTCTATTGTCTTTCAAGTTTTTGCCCTGAAATTTTATCATCATTATTTTTATAATTGTGCTACTCTCAACAATTCTATCCAATTCTCAAGTAGCTTATTTCTTAGGTTCAAAGGCCTATCAATACGGCACCTATATTTAAGGATATAATATTGAAGTCATATGTCATTTACATTTTTAGGGGTTAAGAAACATTAGTGCCATCTTATAGGAAAACAAACAAACAAACAAGGTGGCAGAGGTAGCCTTGAGAGATGACTGAGCAGTTAGAACACATTGCTCCTGAAGAGAACCTGAGTTTTGTGCCCAGCACCGGTGTCAGTCACTCACAACTTCCTGTAACTCATGCTCCAGGGTAATCTGATCTCTGAGGGTACCTGCACTCAAAAACAAATGCGCACACACACATGCACACACACGCACACACACACGCACACACACACACACGCGCACACACACGCGCACACACACATACACATATTAAAAATAAAATAAGTCTTCTAAAAATAGAATACAGCGTTCTTTGTATATATTGGATAGTAGCACTCCATCCGATGTAGGATTGGTAAAGATCTTTTCCCAATCTGTTGGTTACCATTTTGCCCTATTGACAGTGTCCTTTGCCTTACAGAAGCTTTGCAATTTTGTGAGGTCCCATTTGTCAGTTGTTGATACAATTCATAGACCACATGAAGCTCAAGAAGATGGATGACTAAAGTGCTGATATTTCGGTTCTTCTTAGAAGGCGGAACAAAATACTCATGGGAGGAAATACGAGGGTAAAGTGTGGAACAGAGACTGAAGTAAAGGCCATCCAGAGACTGCCCCACCTGGGGATCGATCCCATATACAGTCACCTTACGTGGACACTATTGTGGATGCCAAGAAGTGCATGCTGACAGGAGCCTGATATAGCTGTCCCCTGAGAGGCTATGCCAGAGCCTGACAAATATAAAGGCAGATGCCCACAGCCAACCATTGGACTGAGCACAGGGTCCCCAATGGAGGAGTTAGAGAAAGGACTGAAGGAGCTGAAGGGAGTTGCAACCCACAGGAAGAATAACAATATAAATCAACCAGATCCCTACTCTCTGAGCTCCCAAGGACTAAACCACTATCCAAAGAGTACACATAGAGCAACCCATGGCTCCAGCAGCATATGTAGCAGAGGATGGCCATGTTGGGCATCAATGGGAAGAGAGACCTTTGGTCCTGTGAAGGCTCGATGCCCCAGTGTAGGGGAATGCCAGGGTGGGGAGGTGGGAGTGGGTGGGTGGGGGAACACCCTCATAGAAGCAGGAGAAGGGGGAATAGGATAAGCTGTTTTTGGGGGAGAACCAGGAAAGGGGATACTATTTAAAATGTAAATAAAGAAAATATCCAATAAAAAGGAAAAAAAGATATCATACAGAGAAACTATTTTATTACAGTCAACTAATAACATTATGGAAAAGTTTGAGGTAAAGCTCAGTACTCATCTTTACAGCTATTACTGAGAAAACTATAACTATTTAAATAAGATCTAGTTAAAATCCGCAGGACAGGATTAGTTACTTTGGTCTCATTGGACAGATCTCAGGTCTTCAATCCCACAAGTGTCTAATGTTTGCTGAAGAGACGCCACTGATGCCTACATTCCCATCAGGGGGAAGTACGTCAGCAACATTTCAGTACCTTCTTTCCTGCTTCTCGGTGGCATGATGCGGCTGACGCTGTAGTCCCCGCTAAGGGTGGGCCTCTCCTCTTCTGGGCCTTCTGTTCTTTACCTCATTTGCTTGTACTCTGTCAGTTAAAGGGCCTTGAGCTGTGTCAGAATAAACAAGAGGCATATGGTTTTGCAAACGACGCTTACAAACTGGCTTCCTTCCTTTCTTGCTTGCCTTTGGGATTTCTTGCAGTCCTGCTTCCTAAATGAGATCATTTAAAATTGACTCATCTACGTGTGACACTTTCCTTAAGAAACTAAACAATGCATTACATACTTCTGTGCAAATCCATGACACATCTTAATTATGAGTCTATCTGCCCCTTGTTTCATGTATCCTGGCTTTGTTATCAACACAAGCCTATAAACGTCAAATTTTGACCACGAATGGGAGTAATAACAAAGAAACCCAAGGGCAATTTGGTTCACTTTGAAAGAACAGGAAGTAAAGGAAGGGAAAAGCCGTTTGGTCTATCACTCTTTCTCTTACATAAACACACCCCCACACTCTATGTCACTATTCAGATATGAAGGCATACAGAATCTAATAAAAGCCACAGAGTACACTGATGGGAAGATTTCTTATCTCCTTTACATTCTGCCAGGTAAACATTATCCTATATACATGTATATATCATATGCTCGCGCGCGCGCATACACACACACACACACACACACNCACGCACACGCACACGCGTGCACGCGTGCAGATCGGAACCACTTTCAGAACAATAAGCATTTCAGTACTACCTCTAGCTTCTGATGTGTGGGTCTCATATTACTGCATCTGCTGTGTTTGCTTGCAGTCATCCACTTACACAGAGCTCCCCATGGCTACACAATGATTTCTTAATACAGATGTGTCCACGCATCTCTTTAGCCCCAACATCTTGCACCATGTTTGCCTCATAAAGAAAGACTGATTCCTCACGTCTTACACTGTCCTGCCTTTCGTATCTCCAGCCTTGTTCCCAGTCCATCAACACCAGCTCTCCTTACATTGCAGTGTTACACCATAAGAAAAGTTCCTAAAGGCCAGATTAATTGTGACATTTTTTTCTCAGCAACAGACAACTTTCTGTCATGTAAAACAAACTTAAATAGACAAGCCATCTCCACACTGAGACCTCCTTTTCAAGTCAGGTATACACAGTAAACAAATTGGTACTGTGGACACCTCCCAGGGCTCTCTTCTTTCTGGGCCAGACATAGTCCATGGAATTAGACATCCCAATTGCTTTGCTTCCAAGAAGAGAAGAAGATGTTGAGGATGGATGACCAACTTTCTGTATCTAAGATGCAAACATCACTTTTGTTGAACTGCAAAAGCCAAAGTAAGCAGGATATGACAAAATTCTGAATTTATACAATATTGCTCTTTTCAGTATCCTGGTACTTATTATATGCAAGTCTTTGGACAGACTGAGACTTTAAACTGATTACAGTTTTTGAAGACCCACAGGACTTAAAAGACCCACAACACTGTTGATGATGGAGCTTAGGTGGGTTGAGTTTTTCTCCAATCACAGAATCCTCCATGATGTTTGCAATAACCCCTTCACAGACACAGGTCCTCCCTTCTTCACGTGCTGGTTTCAAACTAAGAAAAATGCTAGAGATAGAAGGAATGCATTGAGCCCTGAGATCACAGTTTCCCTGGGAAAGAATTATTTGCTCAGACCCAGTCTACCCCTTTTATGATGAATAAGACAAGAAAGTCATTTTCCACAGAGACCATCTTTCATTATCCATGTTTTTAATCCTATACTAGAAAGGCTGACACATAACTAAAATGGTGGGTAAATATATATATATATATATATATATATATATATATATATATATAACATAGCTTTTACTCAGTTATTCAATAATTTAATAGATTAAAATAGATTTTTAGGACTGTGTTTATATTTGATCTTTGGTCAACAGAATTTCAGGTCATTACATGGCCAAACTTACCACACAAAATCGTTCATCACAAAACTGCGAAGCTCAAAGTGCTTGTGAAGCAAGAGTGGAGCCCTCTGTCAGACCTCAGCACCGTTTATACCTGGTATGATGGTACACACCTGTAATCACAGCACTTGGGAGGTAGAGCCAGGAAGATGAGAAGTTCAACGTCACCCTTAGGTACACGGTGAATTCAAGGCCAGACCAGTTTGGTCTTGAACTGTCTTTGAGAAGGGGGGGGGCAAGGTCCTAGGATAACCAGAACCAAGGAAAGAATGATGGGAAA
Organism: Mus pahari; assembly: GCF_900095145.1. NCBI lineage: Eukaryota > Metazoa > Chordata > Mammalia > Rodentia > Muridae > Mus > Mus pahari. The sequence goes on along the minus strand of NC_034592.1, from coordinate 37,893,225 downwards.
GCAGTGCAAGACGGTGTTCAAAAGCTTTAGAGCAGAGACCTGTTTTCCAAAAGCTTTCTTTTAAAAGAATATTTGAAGGCTGGGGAAATGACTTGACTCAATGGCTTCACTTCGCTGCTACCTGCAAAAGTCTTGCGTTTAGATTCCCTGCCCCAAATAAAAAGCTTAAAACCATGCATCCCAGTGAGAGGATGACCCTGAGGACTTGCTAGTCAGCTCGTCTTCTAGCCTAGTGACTCTAGGTTTATGGAGGGGCCCTGTCTCAAAACATAAAGATAAAGAAGTGACTAGAGACTCTACAGCATCCATGGCTGGCCTTCAAACTTGCCCACACTGGCAAATGTATTTCAGCCTGCTTACATGCCAGCACACACACACACACACACACACACACACACACACACACACACACACACAGACACACATGTTACACACAGACAGAAAATGAAAAGAATATTGCCTCAACAGCAAATCAGCCCTGACTGAGCACGTGTGAAGGTGGAGCCTTGGTGGCTTTCTAAAGTCTTTCTTCATTTCTCCTTGGGAGTGTCCACCAGTCCCTAATGAAAGCTGTCTGTTTCTTTCCTGATTGGACTTTTAAATGGTTGATGAGAAATGACTGGTATTATCCATTCTTGGGCTGGTTTAAGTTTTAAACCATATGACAGTGCCTACAGAGACCAGGTCAACTCTCCTTTGGCTTGGCTTTGTTCTCTGCCCTCTTCAAGTTTATGACTACGGTTCTCACCCTTTCATGCTTAGAGTTTAATGTTAAAAAGAAAAAAAGAAAAGAAGAAAAAAATAGTAAAACTCCAGCCAAAGATTGAGAATGGAAAAGAAGATAGAAATCTCTGTAAAAGGTGTCTGGGTCATGCATTTTTTTATTAATCTTGGATCTAGCACACTGCATAGTTGACTTAGGATACCATTTTTATAAGAGAAGACACACCTCTGTCTGCAGAGTTTGGATAGAGAACAGCTGGTCATGCTACACTGCTGTAAATGTAAGCAACAGATGACTTTAATTCTGATTTATCTATTTAATATCCAAATTGACATCCTCAAGGCTCTGGCTGCATTCAGTGCAGAACGTGATGGAAGTTGGAAGCTCAAGGCCTGCTGGGAACGACCTTGACACAGGAGTGGCACTTTGGAGCATTAAGCAATTGTGAACAGCAGATAAGCATTCAGATTTTTCTCAAGAGTCCATTCTCCTTTTAAACAGCACGGACGCCAATAGTGGTGGGTCGAGGTTAGTTTTTTTTTTTTCTTTTTTTTACACATTTGGCATCCATCTTAAACCACAGGATGTAAATTCCTCAGACAATGAATTCCTAAAGTTGACAGCTAAGTGGAGTTTGGAGAGGGAGGGTGGCAATTATTGGACCAGATTACAGAGGCCAGCTGCGTTCCAACGGCTTTACATCTGCACAGCATCTGGAATAGTTTTAAGGTTTAAAGGAGAAAGGAGCGGATGTTGACAAAGGCAGAGTAATATACATTAAGTTCAAAGATAATACAAACAAACTCGCATAACCAGTGACATTGCACATGAAGACGTCTTTAGTAAGAGTGGTCAGGAACGAGTTCTGCCCCACCCCTCATCATTTGCCTGTCTAGACATTGGGTAGATGGAAAGGAACCTAACCAAATGTTAGAAACTAACTAAACCTCTTGGTTTTGCACTGTTCAATCTAGCCGAGATAGCTCAATCTCTGCCTTACACAGAAGAATTCTCTGTCCCTTCCCTTGTGTGGGTTGATTATCAATTCCAGAGTTAATAGTTCGGGTGAGAGAAATAATCCAACACATAAATGAAAATCAAAATTGTGGTGCCCATGGACTTTACCTATGAATTTCCTTTTCGTGTGTAAGCTTTGTTTTTCTGGGATTATCTACCTTCCGGTAGACCCAGCCGGCTAGCTAGAGTAAAAAGTGGATTTCTGTCAGCAAGCCTCTCAGTCCAGACTCAACATCAGCCCGTGTGAAGCTGAGGACTCATCTTGACTTTCTAAAATCTTTGTTGATTTCCCCAAGGGAACTTCCACAAACCCTTGATAAAAGTTGCCTGCTTCTCTTCTGACTGGACCTTTAATGATTGATTAAAAGGACTGACTTCACAATGTTCCATTCTTGGGTTAGCTTAAAGCTCCATTCCTAATGTCACATGCCTAAAGTGCAAGAGTTGAAGCTGAATTCTTAAAAAAGGAAACATATATAGGACATATCACAAAAGAACAAACAAAACTGTTATTAAATTAAACTGAAATAAGGTAGAAATACTGAAGTAGTGATTATTTTACAAATCTATCTATGGACAATGGTCGTGTCTGAGAGTGGAGAGCAAGGTAAAGATTTCAGATGAAAACACCCCGAGAGGAAGAATTGGGCTTGATTTTCCTCCCTCTGTAAACGTGGGCCTTCTTATAAGAATGTGATTGCATTCTCCTAAAGTCAACACCAAAAAGGTAGAGAGGTTCCCAATAGATATTTTCTACAATAATCATGTATGATCTTATATTCTTCAGTATCTTCTCTTGGAATGTTATACACTTATCATGCCCATTTGAACCATGTGAATAGTTTAAATGATCAGAGAAAACCCATTATGTGCCAGTTCTGTCTATATAGCACCCAGGATTCTGAAATCCTAAAGGAATGCACCTGGGTGATCTGCCTGGGATACTGTTTATCCTCTGACTTTGTATCTTCAGTTTTGTGCTAGCCAAGATCTAGGTGTAGCCTTGCTGCTATATCAGACCTTGGTTGTTCCTATGTGTATTTACCAGAGAAATGAAGCTAATGGGACATTTAACCAAATGTGTAGAGAAAGAGACATATACTAGGGGTGGTGAAACATGCCTTTAATCCCAGCACTTAGACTGCAGAGGTAGGGGGATCTCCATGAGTTCGAGGCTAGCCTGGTCTATGGAGCAAGTTCCAGAACAGATAGAGAAACAGTGTCTCAGAAAAAAATACAAAAGAAAGAGACTTACGTTCCCGTTTTGGCTCAGATGGAGGCTTCTTGAGTTGAAAGCTGATTGAGGAGACTTGGAGGCGTGAGGCTCCAGAAAGAGTTACAGTTTGGCTTCAAGGGCAGTTTGCTTGCAAGCCCATCTTGCAAATGAAGCCTGAAAGCTTTCTAATGTTAGAATTTGCTCTATCTCTTGGGGATCAGGACTTTCTGTTCCCCAGGCTGCCAACAGTTTGACTAGGCTCATCCACCTCATTGGGGGTAATTTGTCTTATTCAGAGACCATCAGTTTAAATGCTGATCTCATGCAAAAATAAATAAATAGATAGATAGACAGATAGATATTCTCCCAGAAACACCATGTCTGGCCAGCCATCTGAATACTATAGTTAAGCCAAGTAGCACCTCAAAGAGACTACTTTCTTAATAGTTTCGGGCAAGTTATTAAACCTCTTTGTGTCTTATCATATTTGTCTATAAAATGGGATTAATTCAAGGATGAATACAAACTCTGTGGTTAAATGTGCAGGTAAAGCAGGCCTATTTATAAATGATATGTTAAAATAGTATCTGACACATAGCAAGAATTTCTTCTAAGAGGACAGAAAAGAAATTTGAGATCCGACATTCATTCTGCAGTCCAGAGAAATGAATGTACTGGACCCAGTGACAGTAACTTGGTATGGAAGGAGATTCAAAGTTTAATTTTCTAAACTACAAACTCCTGACTCCTGGAAGAGGCACCATTTTTTTGCTGCCTTTGACTGGGGAGATGAGGCACAAACTTAACAAGAGAAATGTATTAGTACTGAAATTTAGAATCATTTGATTTTGGAGTTGCTCTTCAAATACAAACTTAGTAATTACTAGTGTAGACATCTCTGTCTGTGGTTATGTCTATGTGAGGATGATTGGAAAACTACTTTGGGATAGAAAGAGCTCACGTGGACACCTGGAGTGTCCACAGCACCCTTGGATTCCGTGAGGGTCAAGGTACAGATGAAAACTCTCGTTTTAATTTTTATTTCGCTAATTTTATTTTTCAGAAAGTGTCTGCATTCCTTCCCAAGCCCACTAAGGGATTCTTTCCACAGTGTAATTCTCTCCATTCGGTGCAAAGAGCCAGGAGTCTCGATCAGCACCTCTCAGAGTGAGTTCCGGTGAAAGCACCTGGATCACATCCTCCTCCAGAGCTGGACAAAAGGGCAGGTGAGTGAGCATCTCTGTAATTGCTGAATTTTAATTTCTCAGGGTAAGATTCAGAAAGTGACGATTTCTTCTTCCTCCTCCTCCTCCTCCTCCTCCTCCTCCTCCTCCT
>NC_034592.1:37867853-37888868 GCF_900095145.1 Mus pahari | reverse complement strand
TCTCTCTCTCTCTCTCTCTCTCTCTCTCTCTCTCTCTCTCTCTCTCTCTCTCTCCACAGATTTTAGGCCACAGAGGCTTGAGGGTCTGTGCCCTAAGTTCTCTGGATCTTACTAATAAACACGGCATGGCAGAGTTGTAAAGCTGCTTGCTGTGTGTCCATTAAAGTTTCTAGGTAGCTCCATCTCCCCTTGTTTAATTAGGTTCCTTCTCTGTTCACCGTAGCTGGAAACAGTTTGCTGCTTCTGCATTAATGAAGTGTAGCTGTGCTTACAGAGTGTTTCCTGATTGGAGTTTCTGGGCTGCAGATTATCATTAGCTCTGCCTTCTAGAAACTCCAGGAAAAGCAGTGCTTACTCTTAATGCTGACTGTTCACACCTGCAGTTGCTTACGTTTAGTAGCACATTTGAATCACCCAGTGTAAAAGCTTCCACTTTTAAAGCCCATTAAATCCCAACTGCTTTCTGGACTGAAGTTATCTTCATCTTTAAGAAGTGGTTATTAGCCCTCTATCGGATGTGGGGTTAGTGAAGATTTTTTTTCCCAATCTGTAGGTTGCCGATTTGTCTCATTGACTGTGTCCTTTGCTTCCACTTTCATGGTCCCATTTATCAATTCTTGACTTAGAAGCATGAGCCATTGGAGTTCTGTTTAGGAAATTTCCTCCTGTGCCAATGAGTTCAAGGCTCTTTCCCACTTTCTCTTCCAATAGATTCAGTGTATCTGGTTTTATCTTGAGGTCCTTAATCCACTTGGACTTGAGCTTTATGCAAGGTGACAAATATGGGTCTATTTTCATTTTCTACATACAGACAGTCAGTTAAACGAGCACCATTTATTGAAGTTGCTTTCTTTTTTCCAGGGTATATTTTTGGCGTCTTTGTCAAAGATCAAGTGTCCATAGTGTGTGATTTTATTTCTGAGTTTTCAGTTCTATTCCATTGATCAACATGTCTGTCTCTGTACCAGTTCAATGCAGTTTTTATCACTATTTCTTTGTAGTAAAGCTTGAGGTCAGGGATGGTGATTCCCCCAGCCATTCTTTTATTGTTAAGAATTGTTTTCACTATTCTGGGTTTTTGTTTTGTTTTGTTTTGTTTTTTTGTTTTTGTTTTTGTTTGCCTGTCCAGATGGATTTGAGAATTGCTCTTTCCATGCCTTTGAAGAATTGTGTTGGGATTTTATTGGGGATTGCATTGAATCTATAGATTATCTTTGGTAGGATGGCCATTTTTACTATGTTAATTCTGCCAATCCATGAGCATGGAAGATCTCTCCATTTTCTGAGATCTTCAGTATCCTTCTTGAGAGACATGAAGTTATTGTCATACAGGTCTTTCACTTGTTTGGATAGAGTTACCCTAAGTTATTTTATTATTTGTGGCTATTTTGAAGGGAGTTGTTTCCCTAATTTCTTTCTCAGCCTGTTTAGCATCTGTATAAGGGAAGACTACTGATTTATTTTAATTAATTTTATATCCAGCTACTTTTCTGAAGTTGTTTATCAGCTGGAGAAGTTCTCTGGTAGAATTTTTGGGGCCGCTTTTGTATGCTATCATATCATCTGCAAATAGTGATATCTTTACTTGTTCTTTGCCAATTTGTATCCTCTTGATCTCTTTTTGTTGTCATATTGCTCTAAGCTAACACTTTGAGTACAATATTGAATAGGTATGGGAAGAGTAGGCATCCTTGTCTCCGATTTCAGTGGGATTGCTACAAGTATGTCTCCATTTAATTTGATATTAGCTATTAGTTTGCAGTCACAAAAGAAACAAACAACCCAATCAAAAAATGGGATATAGAACTAATACGTCATTTTTATAACTGAGGGATCTCGAATGGCTGAGAACCACCTAAAGAAATGTTCAAAGTCCTTAGTGATCAGAGAAATGCAAATCAAAACGACCCTGAGATTCCACCTTACACCAGTCAGAATGGCTAAGATCAAAACCTCAGGTGAAAACACATGTTGGAGAGGATGTGGAGAAAGAGGAACACTCCTCCATTGCTGATGGAATTGCAAACTGGTGCAACCACTCTGAAAATCAATCTGGAGGTTCCTCAGAAAATTGGAAATAGATCTACCTACCTATACCACTCTTGGGAATATACCCAAAAGATGCCCATCATGCCACAGGGGCACATGTTCCACTGTGTTCATAGCAACCCTATTTGTGAGAGCCAGAAGCTGGAAACAACCCAGATGCCCAAGACAGAAGAATGGATACAGAAAATGTGGCTCATTTATACAACGGAATACTACTTAGGTATTAAGAATGAGGACATACTGAGTTTTGCAGGCAAATGGATAGAACTAGAAAATATCATCGTGAGTAAGGTAACTCAGACCTAAAAGGACATGCATGGTATGTACACACTAATAAGTGGATAATAGCCAAAACAAAATAAAACAAAACAAACAGAAAAACATACAAAATACCCAAGATACAGTCCACAGAACTCAAAAAGCTCAACAAGCTGAAGTGCCCAAGTGAGGACTGAGAAGTCCTCACTTGGGAGAGAAAAGAAAGCAATCATAGGTGGGGAGGGAGGAAGGGACATGGGAGAGAAAGTGGGTGGGGGAGGAGTGCAGAGGGGGACCTGATCTGGTATTGGGTGAGGGAAAAGGGCTGAAGCTCTGAGGGCTAGCAGAAAGAATAGAAACAGACACCTTGGGGGGTAGGAGATTTGGGGAACCTCCTGAATGCACCAGAGACCTGGGAGGTGAGAGACTCTCAGGACTCAAAGGGAGGGACCTTAGATGAAATGCCCAATGGTAGGGAGAGGGAATTTACAGAGCCCACCTCCAGCAGGAAGACAGGGCATAAAATGGATGGGGGGGGGGCGTGCATCTCACAGTCGAAACTCTGACCCATAATTGTTCCTGTCTGCAAGAATTACAGGGATGGAAATGGAGAGGATCCTGAAGAAAAGAAGGTCCAGCAACAGGCCCCAAGTGGGATCCAGCTCCAGGGGAGGTCACAAGGCCTGACACTATTACTGAGACTATGGAGTGCTCACAAAAAGGGACCTAGCATGACTGCAGTCCAGAAGATCCAACAAGCAACTGAAAGAGTCAGATGCAGATATTTGAACCCAACCAATGGACAGAAGCAGCTGACCCCTGTTGTTGAATTGGGGAAGGCTGAAAGAAGCTGAGGAGAAGGGCAACCCTGTAGGAGGACCATCAGTCTCAATTAATCTGGACCCCTGAGATCTCTCAAACACTGGACCACCAAACAGACAACATACACCAGCTGATATGAGGCCCCCAACACACATACAGCAGAGGACTGCCGGGTCTGTGTTCATTCAGAGATGATGCACATAACCCTCAAGAGACTTGAGGCCCCAGGGTGTTTAGAGGTCAGGTGGGGTGGGGAGTGAGTACATCCACTTGGAGACAGAGGGTTGGGGAGGAGCTATGGGATATGGAACAGTAGGAGGGTGGACAGTGGGGGAAGAAAAATATGGAGTGTAAAAAATATATATGAAATAAAAGAAATGGTTTAAGGACTGGGAGCTGGAGAGATGGCTCAGTGGTAAAGACCCTTTGCAGTTCTTAGAGAGGACCCAGGTTTTATTCCCAGCACCTACATGGCAGCTCACACCAGTCTTTAATTCTAGTTACTAGAGTTCTGATGTCCTCATCTGACTTCTGCCAGCACAAGTCATACTTGTGATATGCATATATATATATATATATATATATATATATATATATATATATACAGGCAAAACACTCATAACGAAAAAAACAAATAAATCTTTTAAAAGAAGAAAGAAAAACATTTAGGGAATGGGTAGACCACTCAGTGGGGAAGAATGCTTGCTTTGCAAGCATGGGGGGCCCACGTCCCAGCACCAATGGAAAAAGTCAAGCTACACCTTTAAAGCCAGCTGCTAGGGACCTGTCTCCCCGCTTCTTCTTCTACATGTAGCTGAGTGATACGTTTCCAGTGTTGTATTTCATTCCCCTCCATCTCTGAGAATCAATTCCTTTATTCTTATTAGGGGCAGGCAGGAGTGGACCAGTAAAGCCCGAGCCAGCACCCACTTCCCAGCCTCGGGGCTTGAGTTCCAGAGTTTGAAAGAGAGAAGTTTGGCTTATGGCTGAAGAGTCATATTAATCCAATTACCTAGACAAAGAGATGGGTTCGGGTTGCTATTTCGTGTTGCTTCCTTAAAGAAAGTGAGATACTATTTCAAGGGGGCAGAATACACCTGGTTTATCTTAGGAAAAGGAATGATTTCTTCACCCTTCTTTCTCTCACACTCAGATTCGGTAGTTGGATCCTGTTAGGTTTCTATCCCCAGGTCCTTCATGCTGCCTCCCACTGTGGTCCCTTCTGAATGATGTCTTTTATTCCCTTTTCATGAGACGCCTCCATTTCCAAGGTGCTTTAGATAGAATTTCAAAACAGTGTCAAAAGATCTCCAAGGAAAAAAAATCTCTAAATCTCTAAAGCTACAATAAATACGTGTCATTGCTCACACATAGCAACCACTACACAGTATGTCTGTTGTTACACTGTCACATTATACTAGTTTAGGTATTTCTCAGTGTGGGCTCACAAAATTAACTAACTTGTGTTTGGTTTTTATTTTTGTTTTGTTTTTTTTGCTTTCCAATGTGAGAAACTGGAGGTTCTGTTTGGTTAAGTAGCTTGTGTGAGCTCACACACCTAATAAACAGGGCAGCTAGAATTTAACTTCAGCTTCTAGAGCTTCAGCCAGTATGGGTGATTGCTGGTGTTCCTCAGAGGTGTTATCCAAGGACTCAGAGTAAACGGAAATCTGTCAGTGCCTGCCCGGCACAGCCAGACTTTTGCACTGGGGAATCACACCATCTCCATCTCCGTGTAGAACTGGAGTTGCTCCTCAGCTGAAGCACAGAGAAGAGGGAGAGGGAGGCCATTGATGAAGCGTTTACACATACTGCTTTTTAACCCATCTAGACTTTATTTATTCACTGGCGCTTTTCTAGGTCAGTAGAAAAGCGAAGGGTATCCCCTCCTCCTGCAGCTGGAGGAGATAACTGTGTGATGGGCCTGTGGGTGGTCATTTAATGTTGCTTTCTGGGCTAAAATGATGTGGTTTCTTATGTTGTCTGCAGAACTAGCAATTATCTCTCCCTCTTTGACTGAAGTAGTTATTTTTGGTGAAAAGCTATTAAGTCTTTTGACTGAGAACATTTTGGGTACCCTGTGGTTGGCTGGCTATGTTTAGATCCCTTATTCACTGACCTTGGATTAATTTCCTGGACTCTCTATTTCTCTCTTATTAAGCTAAGAAGGGTAGAGTGGTATGTCCATATCTAGAAATTAAGTGAAAACACCTTAACAGCATTTGAATACCTAGACTATCATTTCAGTTCTTTAATTCACAGTTTATCCCAGAAAAAAAAAAAACTTATTTATTTACAAGTAATTATTCCAATTACCACTCATTTATTTTGTGCTTTGGACATGACATCATAGACATAATATATCTCAAATTGAGTTTCCTGACTGTCTATATTCTAATTAGCTGTCTCCATCCCAATTATGGTGTCTTGTCTGAAGCACTGAGCCCGGGGAATGTTCCCGCTCTTCTCCTGTGGCCCTATAGTGTCTTTACTCCACCTTAACATAGGAATTTAATCAGAAAATACAATTTGTTAAGCATTTCCCTACTCTTGGTATAATTTTAACTGTACTTTGCTATGAAGAAGACACTAAAAATAAAAAATAAAAATAAAAAAAAATCTTAAACAACACTTTTATCCTGTAGAGCCAGTGAAGACAGTTTACATCAAAAGATAATTATCCTCCCCAGTGTATAATCAGAGCCCAGAAAAGAGCTAGATGATAAACATAAATGAGAAGTCTCTCTTTACCATCCACTTAAGCAGCACTCTGGGGTAATGTCAGCTCTCTAGTCACTCTGTAAAATATACTGACTTGTATCATGTGCTAACAGCTAGCCAGTCTCCCTCTGTGGTGGTTTGAAGGAAAATAGCTTCCATAGAATACTTGGTGTCAACTTGGTGGTGCTGTTTTGGGATGCTTAGGAGGTGTGGCCTTGTTGTGAAAGTACATTACCTAGGGTAAGGTAAGAAGGGTTCAAAGCCACATGCTATCCCCAGGGCTTTTTCTCTGCTTCATGCCTGGACTTCAAGATGGGAATTCTTAGCTTCCAGTTGCTGCTCTTTGCTCCATACCAACTGCCTACTGCGCTGGGGTCCCTGTCATTATGCATTCTAACTCTGGTACCATAAGGACAAATAACAACGTCCTTCTTCTCTAAGCTGTCTTGCCCATGAAGTTTTATTACAGCAATAGAAAACTAAAACATCCACTTATTAACCTGCACTTTACACTTCAGGCCCACTGATTAGTCTGAGGTGTATATTCCAGAGTGTCAGTTCAACTTGTTATTGAAGTAATATGATACATGTTAATAAAATATTGGGGCCATAAAGGGAAATACATGTTCTAAGGAAACTAAATTGATCTCTTTTATAAAAAACTATAATCATAAATTAATGAAAAGCTACCAATGAATTAGTATTGTCTGAAAAAGGTTGATTGGGAAAAAACATCAAAATTGTAGGAAGACTTTACCCTTACAACACTGCAAGGCTCTTACTCTAAATAATTCAGCACTGAGAAACATGGAAGATGGTGCACATATATTAATTATATTTGAGAAAGACTCAATAGACATCCTGTTGCTGGGCTCATATTCACAGAAAAAAAGTGTCTATATCAAAAGCTTGGGGATTTAATATATAGCTTTATAAGTTTTAAATAGAAAGAACTATGAAACTATGGGCCACTATTATAATCTCTTCTCTAAGCATATTTTTGTAATTGATTGAGGACTGAACTACTGGTTTTGCTAGCAATAGATTATGAAAAATATCCCTTATGGATAATGTGGTAAAAGAAGACACTAGTTAGAGGATTGGCTTAAAGCAGTGGGTGTGAATTTGTCACAGGACAAGAACAAAGCAACATTCTTCTGCTAGAGAAAACAACCACACAACTGGTAGGGTGTAAGAGGCAAAATTCCAGGCAAAGAGAGGGAATCAAAAGGAAGAGGCAGAGCTTGGGGAAGGTAAGGTGTGACAATAGATGCTAGGAGACAGTAAACTAAGGTTTCATCACAATTATGAAATTAAGAAAGCAACACTTCAGGTTGATCTTCTGACAGTGCACTAGATCACTGGAGGTAAACGAAGTTTCTCTTGAGTATGAGTTCAAACAATGGGACCTCTTTACCCAGAATATTCTGATAGGGAGAACTAATGCTAAGCACGCCTTCCAAGGGGAGGTACAACCTTGGGAAGAGATGCCATGGGCAGCAGGAATGTTAGTGCACTATGCCATTAGGCCTGGCTCAGTCACAGGTAAAGATGGCAGCAGCACTGCCACTGGGATAAGGATGGGTAATGGAAGAAGGCATGAAAGATACTTTTGTAAATAAATGCTAGTTTCGTTCCATAGATACCAAGACTGGAATCTGGCCAAAATATCTTCTATATGGAGTTTTCACTTCTTTTCAGAGAATCAAGCAAGATGCTTTTACTTTTTATGGACATGTGGATATTATTATTAGAAAATAGTCATAAAGAACACAATATTTAGAGTAAAACAGAATTTTGTTCAAAGTCCAGATGTAGCATTTGCCAGCTAAATAACTTGAAACAAATTTCCTGAGCACTGGAAACATTTATAAAGATGCTGTAAAAATAGGAAGTGTATCACCTAACTCATAAAGCCCCTATCCCAGCTCCAGCTCCACGGCGCACACTGAAAGCATTTATCACACTGCTTATCACAAATGCCTACAAGGCTGAAATGCTTGACTCATTCAATACTGTCTTTAAAACAATAAATCACAAAACTATAATGGTGGGGACTTTCCACTTCTTTGATTTAAAAAAAAAAAAAACAACTGAATTAATTGTAGATTTAAAATAATACATTAACATTCATGTTTCCAGGCCTTTGAGATATCAACATATTTTTTCCATGAGAAAACTATAAATTATGATAATTCTCTAAATGTCTGGCTCACTGTTGGTTCAACATTTATGGGAATAAAGTCTCTGTAAATGAGGAATTATCGTGGCTTTGAAGCCAAGGTCTGAACATCAGGATGGTGGTATACTTTGCAATGAGTTTGCCCAGTGAGTAGAGATGTCTTGGAAATACACAGGAACAATGGGCATCCAATCATAGCCTTCCTCAATTTTTAATGAATTGTAATGCACATTTACAATAGAATTTTGGCAAATCCTCTGCAGAAAACTTCATATATATATATATATATATATATATATATATATATATATAAAAGTACAGAGTCTTCATTTGGTGCAACTCTTTAATATGTAGGTTTGTGTTTCCTGCCTTCTAGTTTCCTTAAAAAATATATAATGTTGTAGAGACACTCACATACCCATTCATTAAGCTCTTTGAAGCAGCTGTCTGTGATATTTTCAAACACAACATTATTTTACCAACATGTTTGGCAGTCTTAAGAGTCGCCTTCTAACTGAATTCTGCCAATTGATACTGGAGAAAGCAATTCAGAGACACCTCTGCCCCCTAAAATTTCTGGCTAGTGATACTTCTGGTAAAGACTAATTTTTTTTTCCTCCTTTTTTCTTTTTTTTTTTAAATTTTTTTATTTTTATTATTATTATTATTTTCTTTATTTACATTTCAAATGCTATCCCAAAAGTTTCCTATACCCCTCCCCCCACCTCTGCTCCCCTACCCACCCACTCCCACTACTTGGCCCAGGCCTTGCCCTGTGCTGGGTCATATAAAGTTTACAAGACCAAGGGGCCTCTCTTCCCAGTGATGGCTGATTAGGCCATCTTCTGCTACATATGCAGCTAGAGACACGAGCTCAGGGGGTACTGGTTAGTTCATATTGTTGTTCCACCTACAGGGTTGCAGCCCCCTTCAGGTCCTTGGGTACTTTCTCTAGCTCCTCCATTGGGGACCCTGTGTTCCATCCAATAGCTGGCTGTGAGCATCCACTTCGGTGTTTGCCAGGCACTGGCATAGCCTCACAAGAGTCCACAATATCAGGGTCCCTTCAGCAGAATCTTGCTGGCATGAGCATTAGTATCTAGGTTTGGTGGCTGATGATGGGATGGACTCCCGAATGGGGTAGTCTCTGGATAGTCCATCCTTTCATCTTAGCTCTAAATTTTGACTCTGTACCTATATCCTTTCATGAGTATTTTGTTCCTTATTCTAAGGAGGAATGAAGTATCCACCCAGTGGTCATCCTTCTTGGTTTTCTTCTGTTTTGCATAATGTATCTTGGGTATTCTAAGTTTCTGATCCGCTTATCAGTGAGTGCATATAAAGACTAATTTTGATGAAGGTAAATTTTGTGGTTTACCATCTTGTCATATGCAGATCTCTATCCATGGCTTGGAGAGACCCATTCACCATTCACCGGGGTAAGCTCCTAGAACTGAGTCCTTACAAATCTTCCGGTACCTTTCCTGCAAACTATTTCTTAGACACTTGGCCAACAGTCGATAATGTTGTAATGTAAAAGTAGTAATGTTATCATTTACATTAGTGATGTAATCCTTATGATTATTATTTCCATTGATTCTATTGATTACTTGAGCACAATTAATCCTAAGTCTTGCATGTGACAAATTTTAAAAAATCCTCAAAGTGTCATATGTGGAATGCTCTGGATCAAAGCACCATGTGACATTGTATTTAAGAATGCCTTAATCACAAGTGCACGTTGGCCACGCCTTCCCTCTTTACAATGGGAGTTGAAGGAAACACTAATAGTGAATGTTCCATCCTGAACACTCTGCCCCCTGCTCTCAGAGGGCAAAGATGCCCTGTCAAAATGATTTAAAAGGAGGAAAGAAAGTTGCTGGAGGGGAATTCTGGAGGGGAATGGTACTCCAGATCAAAAACGATTTTAAGAGGTCTTCTCGGGTGGCCTGTGTGGAGACATGCAACAGCCCAAGCTGCTGCTTTTTCAAGAGGTTAAATTTCACAAAGAGGAAACAACAGCAAACAGGCTGCCAATTTACTCTGCAATGTCACAACTGGCTGACGACCTGTTCAAAGCAAAACCGCTCATTTCCAAATTCCTGGATCTGCCTTTTGCTGAAACATTAAACACTTAGGAAATTCTAGAGCTTGCATGTCACATTTATGACTCCTGGGTAAATGGCTGTGTGCAAACTCACTGGTCTTGGTCCAATAATTGAGCCTGGGGGTGGGGGTGCAGTGAGAGCCACTTTTAATTTCGCCGACAACGCTAGGAAGTACCATGAATAACTCAAGCCAGAGCTGAATCTAAGTTCAGTTCTCCACAATGAAGGGTGCTCCTAAGCACAGTTCCCAAATACTTTTCCTGGAAAGAGAGGGTTCCTTTGTCAGGCACCAAGAGCTGGTCTGGGACAGCAAGCTGACCCAAGTGTAGCAGAAGTTACTATCTATACACTCAAGCAGAGCTTCCTTCTAAAAAGTGGACATTTTTCCTGATTATTCAGGGTCTAGGAACCAGTTGAAAATAAATTTTATGTTTGATGAATTATGTAGGACTGGACACATGAAAATGATAATTGTACTAAAAGGAGAGAGAGAGAGAGAGAGAGAGAGAGAGAGAGAGAGAGAGAGAGAAACACAATGGAATGTAAATCCCCTGAACTGGGACCATACTTATACGATAGCTGTCAGTGAAAAATGTACGTGTATAGACGTCAGACATTCCTCTCCAAGCTTTGTGTGTGTGTGTGTGTGTGTGAGAGAGAGAGAGAGAGAGAGAGAGAGAGAGAGAGAGAGAGAGAGAGAGAGAGTCCATATCTCTCTGTAAGTCAGCCTGATTGTCTTCAGTAAAGGAAAAGCTGTAAAATAACACTTTAAAGAAAGGAATACTCCTCGTCATAGCTATAATTTGACATTTCTATGACATCACTAGGTGGTCCCTCATAAATCTGTTACTCATCCCGAAGAACAAGCATGTGTGTTGATAGAGCACAAATTGAATTCCTAATCGGTACCAGTGCTGGACCCTTTCTTCTGTGAATTACAAAGCAATAACTAAGATTTACTGAGTGCTCCTCTGCTGCCTGCTTCTACACTAAGCACTTTACATATATCCCGATGCTCAGTTCCTCCAAGAATTCTACGGATCCTATTATCTCCCTTTCCAGGGGCAGAGGCTTAGAGCTAGCTTGCCTTCCAATAATAATCACTTATATCATTTCGTGGGATAAATGACGGCTCTAGGTTTACCCAAGTTAGTTTAATAATTACTAATGTTATAATTACGTTTGCAAATGGGAGAACATGAGGGAGTTAAAGGACAAAAAAAATGTGCCTGAGAAAATAATCCAGAATCTACGTGCTTTGGAAACAAGTAGCCTGGGGTATTCCCTGTCCCTTCCTGTCCCCCTTCTGCTTCCCCTTCCCCTCTCCCTTTTCCCCTCCCCTTATCCTGCCCTTTCCGTCTCTGTAAAGGTGTTCAGCATCCTGCTTTGGTCCATCAAGTTCCAGGATTAAAGGCATGTATCACCACATCCAGCTTCTTTACTTATTTATGAAGGGAAAGAATACAACTGACTCTAGGGACCAGGTCCAGTCATACACAAAACCGAGTCTGATTTTGATACTTTTAGCAGTGTCTTCGTTGTCTTAGTGCTCTGATGTAACACCATGACCAAAAAAAAAAAAAAGTTGGAGAGAAAAGGGTTCATTTGAATTCGAAAGGATTTATTATACTTTCACATCACTGTTCATCATTGCAAGAATTCATGGACAGGAACTCACACAGGGCAGGAACCTAGAGGCAGGAGCTGATACAGAGGCCATGGAGGTATACTGTTTACTGGCTTGCTTCCCCTGGCTCGCTCAGTCTACTTTCTTATGTAACACTGGACCACCAGCGCAGGGATAACGCTACCTACAAAAGGCTGGGCTCTCCTCCATCAATCACCACTTATGAAAATTACTTATAAGCCTGGCTCTTTTTTTTAACTTTTTATTAATTTTTTTTTGTGAGTTTTACATCCTGCCTCCCAGTCCCGCTCATCTCCCCTCTTATTTGCCATTCACCCTTGCAACCTCCCTTCAAAATAAAGAACACACAACCAAACAACAATAGCAAACAAAGCATAAAAAAACCCACCTCATCATGGAAGCTATAGTATGTCACAGTCTATCCCTCTGTCCACACATCTTCACTTGCAAACATCTGTTCACACTTCTACACTTGCAAATGTTCATTATAATGAGCCATTGGTCTGGTTTGAGATCTCTGGCTTCTGTGACACTACCAATATTGGATTTTTATCAGGACTCCTCCTGGTTATCCGGTTATTGGCCTGTGTCATGGAGATACTACAGTTTTGGAACAGCAAGACTGGCTCTTTCACTGCCCCAACTGTTCTCAGATAGTACAGATTTTGGAGTGGGGCAACTGAGAGCCATATATCTGGGCCTGGGAGGTAGCTGAGCTGGTCAGCCCATCTGCTCTCCCTTATGCCCAACACCAAGGCTAGGTCTCCTGTAGTGCTCCAGTTAGGCCACCCAATGCTGCCACCGGCAGGAGGCAGGGACAGCTCTCCTGAGCTCTCATCTTTGGGGTTGGCTTACCCATGTTGAATGTGCTGGCCAGTGAGATGCAGGCCCTGCTCTCCCAAATGCTGCAACTGGCAAAGGGCAGAGAGCAGCTCACCTGCTTTCCTGACCTGGCAGCCAGTTCTCCCAATGATCACAGGCGGCGAGGGGAGGGAACATCATCCCGAACACATGCCACCTCAATGCAGACAAGTGGCAGGGCCAGCACTTTCATTGTTACAGGCCTCCCTCTTAGGGAGGCATTGCCTCAATTGAGGCTCCCTCCTCACAGATGACTTCAGCTTGTGTCACCTTGACATAAAACTAGCCAGCACAAGCAATAAGAAGACACTATTTTTCAAGTATTGTGTTCTTCCTTCATGAGAGCAAGTATCTACCAGAAATGCTAGTTTAGGTCATTGTTTGTACAGATAGAATTAATTTGTGTTCTCTTCTTACAGTAAAGGAAACCTGAAGTTTAAGGAAAATATTTTGTCAAGGTGGTTTACATTTTAGCTAACATTCACCAAGAATAATGAGGTAAGGAGACCCTGTAGCTAAGCTGCAGGCTGTATCTCCTCACTTTCTCAGTCTAATTAAATGTCATCTCATGTGTCATTTCTTAGGTAAAGAATTTCTGCTCCCTTTTTTTTTTTTCAGAAAGATCTCCTAAAATATTACTTGAAAATTACCTTCTATATGCACTGAAAGAACTAACTAGACATGCTCAGGTATGTAGATCTCACCAACAAGTGAAAACAGGGGTGGGGTTTGGGGGTGGTGGTGTCTGTTTGTTTTGTAAGAACATCCTTACCTGAAAACAGAACACAGGAAGGGGTGTTCACAAGGAGGAGGACTCTCATGGTGGGGAAGCCGTGGGATGCACCTGTGGGATGCACCTGGACAGTTCTTTGTTACATCTCCCTTTTCTCACTTTTTCCAAAGACAAGGAAACCAACAACCACAAAACAAAACCTTTTTATTTATTCTTTGGTATTTTCATACACAGATACAATGTATTTAGGTGGTTCCCCTCACCCCACCCCCACCCTCAAATCCTTCCAGACCCACTTCCCACATTCTCCCTCCAAGTTCTTTTCCCCTTTTCCTCTTCCTCCTCTTCCTCATCCTCCTCTTTCTTCTTTCTCTTCTTCCTCCTCTTTCCCCTCTTCCATTTTGTTTTTGCTGAATGAAACTGATTCTCCTACCTCCAGTGTCCTGGCCAGTTTTATGTTAACTTGACACAAGCCAGAGGTGTCTGATAGGACAGAACCTCAATATGTGGGGGGGGGTGGGGGGGNGGGGGGGACAATCCAGCCTGTAGTGGTGGTTCTGTCCCTGGGCTGGTAGAGCCAGCTCTTGCCTCCGGGTTCCTGCTACGTATGAGTGTCTGTCCTGACTTCCTTCGATGACGAATAGTGATATGGAAGTGTAGGTCAAATAAACCCTTTCCTCCCCAACTTGATGTTGGTCATGGCATTTCATGATAGCAATAGAAATCCTAAGTAAGACATCCAGCAAGCATCAACTACCCATAGCTTCTCAGCTGTCAGGAGAATCACGTGAGCCCCTCCCCTCCGCATGCTAGGGGATTGACTGGCTTGATCTTGTGCTACACTTATGCCAGCAACATCTGCTGAGAGTTTTATAACCACAATGGCATGACTGTCTAGAAGACACAAGCATTCTTCCCCATCTTCCGGCAATCTTTCTACCCACTGATACCAGATGTTCCCTGAACCCCAGGGCACAGGTGTATGATATAGATGTTCCATTCAGAAATGGGCGGTTCACAGTCTCTTACTTTCTACAGTTTGACTGGATTCCTCACTTTTTTATGGAAGAACCTGCCTTACCTTTTGCCTGAAGAGTTCAACAAGTAACCTTTACTACTTGTCCATAGTATTAAAAGCAGAGTTAAGTCTTGAACCAAAATGCTTGGAATCACTGGGAAACTATAAGCAGACTGCACTAGGCATTTAGAAGTGAGAAAAAAATAAATGCATTCATTAATAAAGATGAAATTTCTAAGACCTGGAGAGATGGATCAGTGGTTAAGAGCATTCACTACTCTTCCAGGGGTTCTGCGTTCAATTCCCAGCAACCACATGGTGGCTCACAACCATCTGTATTGAGATCCAATGCCTTCTTCTGGTGTGTCTGAAGACAGCTACAGTGTACTCATATAACTAAAAGAAATTTTAAAAACTGAATTTTCTGTCTCTAAAGTTAAAACAGAGAAAGTTTCACAGAGAAAGATGCAGGTGCGCATAAAAAGGAAGATGTTAGTCTCTTTAGAAATCACGCTCACACAGCATAAGTCAAACAAAAAGAAATTCAGTGTCACTCCCTATGTCCTCAAAGTGTGCAAAATGAATAGAGTTTACGGCTGAAGACCTTTCCAGCTCCTTTCTTCCCAGACACCACAGTACAGCACGTGCTAAGCAGTGGTAAGAGTTGATATTTTCCAAGGTCAGCAGTAGGGTCCAATCCATTAGCAGGTATGTGGTGACATAAGGCAGAAGATGCTTAGCTGTAAGGCAGCAGATGGAAGGGGCAGGGAATGAGTTCTCAAACAGGACTCCCAGAGTCAATGACAAACTAGAGGGAAGGCATGGTCACATCTGACCACAGGAGCCAAGACCATCTGAGAACAACACATGAAGGGAGAGGTTGCATCCAGCCCTCTGGTCAGGAAAGTGGAACCTGATGCTCCCTCCCTAGCACACCCCATCCCGTTAACTTTTAGCTCATAGAGTAAAGGCTTTCTCTTTTCCTTTCAACAATTCCTGCTCAAGAAGGCCACAGGAGGCCAGAAAGTGGGTACCAGAGCACAAAGTCAGGGCATGCCATACTGTTTGGATCACCGATGCTGGAAGAAATATATTACTATTTTCACACCACTTTAAACTTCATGTCAGGGATTCGTGGTCACTCATTCAGATATAAACAGTTCTGAGAATGGAGGTGACTCCTGAGCATGAGTCACGTGTGCTCGCAGAATCAATGAGATCAGAGCTTTGCCCTCAGAGATTTGGAGAAGAATAAAGGTGCCCATCGTGGAGTGCAGAGCCGCAGCATGTCTGCGCAGCTGTGCCAGCCTCCTCCGCAGTTGCTCCTGCTGCCCCTGGCCTCAGAGACAGAATGATGACGGGACTTCCTCAGTGTACCCAGCCTAGCCTGAGCTGGTCAGGCACTTCACTGTGTTAAAGGAGTCACATGTCCTCACAACCTTGCAGTGTGGCCTTGTTATCAGGGTCTTACAGGCAATGCCCAGCAATATCAGAGAAGTAAAGAACTTGCTCAGAAAAAGTGAGAATGATAAACGTAGAGTCAGGCAATCCGACATAGCCAGCCAGCTTCAAAGAGCAAAGCCAGTAATTCATGACCATGAGCAGCCAATAGAAACCAGAAGAGCTAAGGAAGTGGATTTCCCCCTACAGTTTCCAGAAAGTAGGGCGGTGTTTCAACTCCTTGATTTTAGCCCCAAGCTACCTGTGTTCGATATCTGAGCTGTGAAATGGAATGATGAGACACCCGTGATTTTTATGCCATGGCAGAAGAGAAAGAGGACGGGGAGCGAGCGAGAGACTCAGAAGGCTGGAGTTGGAACCCAGATCTGTCTTCTTGACTCAGTATCTGTAGTTCTAATGATGGTTATCACAAGAGCAGCGTGACTTAGGGGACATGGCGAAGCAGAAGTGTTTTGAAAGTAGATGCCAACATTTATACATTAAACATTTACTCAAAGATCTCTTTGGTAGGAAATTATTTTTATCACTTATAATGTAAAATGACTATGAAAAAGTCCATAATACTGCACCACACTTGTTAATCTCTAGGTTCTAGCTTAAGTTCCTAACCTCCTCTCTCCTTTCCCCCCTCCTCTCTCCCCCTCCCCCATGTGTATTTGTATGTATATGTGTTTGTATAAGTGAATGTGCATGCACACAAGTACATATGGAGGTCATAGGTCAGTGTCAGGTGCCTTCCTCCATTACTCTCCACCTCAATTTTTGAGATAGGGTCTCTCATTGACTTGGAGCTCACGAATTTGGCTAGACCAGCTGCCCAGAAAGGCGCAAGGACCCTCCTGCCTCCACTTTCCATCCCAAAGCGGGGATTACAGTTGTGAGCCTCCACACCCAGCTTTTTATCGCGAGCCCCGCCGGGATCCGACTCAAGTCTGCATGCTTTCGCTGCAAGCACCTTAGAGAAGGAGCCTTCTCTCCAGTCCCTCTTATTCCTCTTAAAGTCATCGTAAGAGAAGATGTAGTTTTGAGGAATTAAATTTGCTCATAAAGATATTAACGCTAATGTTATGTAGGTAGATAGTCAAATCAATAAGATGGATTTAGCCAAAAAAAAAAAAAAATGCTTAGGAAGGACAAAAGTTTTTATAATACTAAGAATGAGTAATTTGTTATGTTTTTAAATCAGCAAATTGTCTGCCCCATATATTTAGCTGGGGGTGTTGCTGTCTTTTTTAAATCAGGTTGCATAAGGATGCCTATCCAGGATAAAACCTATAACTGGAGACACTTAACCCTGTGTCTAACGCTACGTTTTGAAAATTCCTTTCTCTTGCATGTAAGATTATATGCCCTTTGACTTGCTTCTTCCCACACCTTGATTAAAATAATCTTGTCCATGTTTGAAAAAAAAATGCTCTGTGAAGTGCCAATCTCACGCATGAACCCCTTTAGAATGAAAAGAAAATGACTTTTCACACACACACACACACACACACACACACACACACACACAAAAAAACCTGGTAGAACAAAAACAAAGTTTTCAAGTCTGGTTCTGTAGCCTAATCTGGTGTTTCATAAAATGGGAGCACTTGGTGAATATTTTCTAAACTCCAACTAGGAAATCAGTGAATTTCCCTGAGAAATCAAAAATGCTTTCAAAACATTGACACTATCTTAATGACGCAGTAATAGTCATAATTATCTCTCTATATATGGCAATAACCAGTGACAGGTGGTGCAGGCTACACTAAAGTAATGCCATCGTCATTTCACTTGACATCTCTTAGAGTCCAGGTTTTAAACAGGAGAGTGGCTTCCCTAGCTATTTGAGTCTATACCCGCATAGCAGAATGAAATGGAACATTGTCAGTTGCTCAGTTTATGTACAAAATATAGATTTTTTGAATGGCTAATTTACAGTAAAAGTTGATGGCTGACATCAATAAAACTGGTTAAACTTTTGTGTTAACACAATCGACCGTGCAATTGCTCACAATATTAGCAAGGGCTGGCTGACACAGTTTGGGCAATTTGCCAACAAAAAATGGAGACATAACTATTGACATAGTTTAAAGTAATTTTACAATAACTACATACAAACACCCATTTTTGAAGACAAGATGGATTAGAATACAATAATTCACTTTATAAGTGATAGATAGTTCTTGTGTTCTTAAGTAGTGCTATTCTGCAGTATACAATTTTGCTACACTCTCAG
Organism: Mus pahari; assembly: GCF_900095145.1. NCBI lineage: Eukaryota > Metazoa > Chordata > Mammalia > Rodentia > Muridae > Mus > Mus pahari. The sequence goes on along the minus strand of NC_034592.1, from coordinate 37,870,786 downwards.
ATATTTTTTCATGTATAAATTAGAAAGAATGGCAAAAGTATTCAGAATATGTTGGTAACAACCCTTATAAAAAGAGTTTAGCTTTCGTAGTTTCCAAATAAGATGAAGACATAATTGTTTTCCCGTAACCCTGGGATTCAATGATGACTCTAATCCGACCCTTAGGGTATGAAAGAGTAAACAATGTATTGCTATTGGTATGAGGTAATAATATGAGTTAAGGGCAAACTATAGCATATAAAGCAGGTAATGCAGCTTATGTGTTTGTAGAAATAATTCCTGCCAGAGTGAAAGCAATCCCTTTCTTACCTCAAGCAGAAGGGTAGGACTCTGGGGATGTGACAAAATGATTACTGCCTTCAGATGGTGACATCTCAGTGCTCACACAGGAGAGACAGGGACTCTATGGGCTCAAACTATTTCCTCTGACCCACTGGAGTGTGATAAAACTAAAGCTACTCACTCTTCTATTCCCTGTTGACTCTGTGTGTTTACAAAGGCAGTATCAGAATATATACAAATGTAGTGCTATAGAGAATATCTACAAAGAAAGTCTTGTCTATAGAGTTCAATTTTCCTATTGTGTCCACTGCTATTTCCATGCCCAGAATCGACACTATTGAGATTCTGTTATCATTGTTATACACTAATTTGTCCTTAGTCGTCCTTCCACACTAACAAACCTTTCAGATGCCGACATGATTATTTTATTTGACCATTGCTTGTTACTCTTTTCTTTAGAGACAAGGTCTCACCATGTAGCTCAGCTGTGTAGGATAGGTTGGGCTTCATCTTGAAACTGACCTGCCTCAGTCTCCGGAGGACTAGGAATACAGGCATGCACCACTCTGCCTGCCACTGTGCTAAGTATATAAAAGGAATGACATCTTGTTAAGCACAAAACATATCATTTCTGGCACCTTTCTTAATAATGGAAAAAAATAACCCAAAGTGATGTTTGGGGAGATGTTATTATTTTGTGCCAAAAGCACTTCTAGCATAGCACCTATTCCCTTGATCAAATCTGAACCTCTAGCAACTGAAAAGTGCCAGAGCATTAAGAAAGGAGAACACTGAATTGACCTGCCCTAGGTAACAAAGGAAAAATATAGGAATGAAAGGTTCAAATATACCTGAAAGACAAGAACTAATCTTACATGAAAAAACAGAGTGGGTAGTGAAAGTAATGGCATGAGTTTAGAGCCAAAATGATATTACCTGTGGACCAATTATGGTGAGTATTGGCATTGCTCAGCCATACTATAGGCTACCAATGTTCTTGCCCATTCCCCTCTTCCAGGTTGTTTTGCTTTTACAAAAAAAAAAAAAAGATATAAAATGGCCACGAGTGCTTGATAGTATTTCTGAGACTCTAAATGCTATTTTTATTCCATTTCTATTCAACATATCTTTTCTTATGAAGCATGTAAGAATAGGTTAAACATAACTGAACTTATTTACACTCCACCCCAGGAAATGGAACTTTCTTTTTTTCAATTTCCAGATTTTCTGAACTAAACCTTCCCTTTTAATGAAGTATTCTATATAAAGGTCAAGATTTCAGGTGACCATCCTATGTTAAAATATTTCATCATGTAAAGTTTCAGAATTTCAAGACATATATGGAAATAAACAAGTATTTGCCCTCTAAAAAAAGAATTCATTTGAGGTGGGACAGCTTTCTTACACATTGAATGTGTGCATGTGGTTTTGTTCTAGTTTTATAAAGATGTAAATCTGAAACAATTTTGGCAACTTCTCTTTCTCATTCTCTCTGCTCCCACTCTTCTTGTGCATGTAATGTCCTGGCCTCTTGATTTTCAAGTCCCATTTGTAAAGGGGTTACTGTCTTTCAAAATTATTGCTCTAAGAATCTAAGGAAATTGACTTTTGTAGTGCTGAAGTAGCAAGTAATTCTAGCTATATTGTGCCTCCCAGAGAGGAAAAACATAGAGACTCTGAGCTATCTATAAAAGCAATGCATTCCAGGATGCAGGGCCATCCTTCATGGAGGTGATGCTTATTCATGTATGCTAGCCGTTTCTATTTAACTCCTATGATCTTCTGGGCCTAACAGAGTCAAGAGTCTCTAGCATGTATGCTTCTTTCTGTAATGATCTCTTTTGGAGAATTTCCGGTGAAAGTTGTTCTGTGTTTCTAGGAAATAATTGTTGTATCTTCCTGGGGGAAAGTGCCAAAGGTATGTAATACGTAACAACTAACCTTGACTTAGCAGAATTGGAAAGTCTAGCTGAAGAAGTTTGAACTTAGGAACTTGAATTCTCAGAAATTCTCCTCCCACATTTCCAAGATCTTTAGGAGCACATACTCAAAGGACAAGACTGTCATTAAGCAACCTCACACAGAGAACATGGAGCGCAGTGACACGGAGGAGTGAACATGCAATGTCTTCTTGGAGATTCCTGGTCTACAGATGACTTGGAACACACACACAGCTACATATAAGCAGCTGATCAACACAGTCGGAAGAGACCTGAGGACCCAGATCCCCGCCTGCTGCTGGATGTGGCCTTTGCCATTCCTTCTGTATCCATGAAGAGATGCCTTTCCTATAATTATAATTACTTTCTATGACAAGAGGGAATAAAAAGCATAAGAACCAAAGTAGCACAACCTTTAATCCCAGTGCTTGAGAGGCAAAGGCAGGAGGATCACTGTGAGTTCAAGGCGAATATGGTCTACAGAGTGACGTCCAGGGCAGCCAGAGCTACCTAGAAAGATTCCGTGTCAAAAAAGAAAGAGAAGAGAAAAGAAGAGGGGAGGGGAGGGGAGGCGACAAGAACGGCGCTCTTTCCCTTACAAGGAGAGGAGAGGAGAAGAGAGAGAGAGAGAGAGAGAGAGAGAGAGAGAGAGAGAGAGAGAGAGAGAGATATCAGTGCACTGTGTTCACCTCTCTTTCTTACAGCCACTTT
>NC_034592.1:37831335-37867708 GCF_900095145.1 Mus pahari | reverse complement strand
GGAAGGAAGGAAGGAAGAAAGAAAGAAAGAAAGAAAGAAAGAAAGAAAGAAAGAAAGAAAGAAAGAAAGAAAGAAAGAAAGAAAGAAAGATAGAAAGGGAGGAAGAGAGGAAGAGAGGAAGGAAGAAAAGAAAAGAAAAGCCCAACGCAAGTGACTTGGATTTCAGGAAAAAGATAATCCTTAGAAGAATGAACTTGAGTAATGTGTCTTTGAGAGGAGGTCAGAGAATAAGGGTGTAGAAAGCCTGCTTAGTATGCATGAGCCCCTGGTTCAATTCCCAGTACCTAAATAACTAGAGTATAGAGATGTTTTCCCTACTACCCTGAAAGAAGAAAGCTGCTATGAGTTCTATGGCCTCATGAAAATGGACTTGGATATTTACCACATGAACTCCACAATAGACCTTGTGCTTTTGAAGAAATGGCAGCACTGGGGGATTCATGTAGCCTCAGCCAGCTGGTGGGTTCATGTGTATAACATCCATATCATGTCCAGAGGGCAGCCTTTCACACCATTACTTCTCATCTCCAGCACATATATTCTTTCCTGTGCCCTCTTCCCTGATATTCCTTGAATCTCAGGGTTATGTGTTAAAATAGATGTCCCATCATCAGCTGAGTCCTCAAGGCACTTGAAACAGTGATGTGTATGCATTAACCAAAGAAGCTTCTGTGACCAGAGCCGGGAAAATAAACACAAATATTTAGAAGACAGTTGGAACACATGACCATTTAGAAAAACAAGATCTGCTGGTTCTCCCCCTAGTGGTGGGCTTTGACTATGTTTACAGTACTAGGCATAGACTCTTTCCTGTGGAAGAAGCCTCAAATCCAATCACTATAATGATGGGTTGTTCCGGAAACAGATTTACCACTATTTACAGAGGTATACATGTTGCCTGGTAGTTTGGTATCATGGCCTGCAGAGTCCCGCACTGGATAAGACCATTGGTGTCTTTTCTCTTTCATCAGCTTACATAGCACCTTCCAGCACTATGAAAGCTATCCAGCAGGGAGACAGGTTTCCCTGTGAATTTTAGGTTGATTTTTCTGTGTCCTGCAGCTGAAGCATATAGTATCTTCAACAATTGGTCTTACTATCTAATTATGGTGGGATAATCAAAAGCAAAACATACCCCAGACCAGTCACTTTCAGGGGGTTCAATCTGTTTCTGATACTGAGATTTTCATTTAATAGCCCATGTTTTTCTGGAAGCAGCATTGTTCACTAATATGAGGTACCTCTGTTCAAACTCTTATAAAATATATTTCTAAAGTTAGCTTAAAAACTACTGGGGTCTCATAAGGCTTCTTCATGCACCCTTGGTTGGATAACCCACCTCTGCTCCTCCTTTACTACCTGAACCACTTCAGTATTAAATCTTTCACTTTCAGTATTTCCCATCCCTCCGCTTTAAATACCATGTGTGTCTTACCATGTCTTCTTACTATATTTTGTACGTGGATTGCAAAATTATATGTTATCACACAGCTTCTTCATGCATATTTCATTTTGGTTGAGGCTTCCCCTGCCCCCTCTGTTATCACTTGAGTGCCTGTTTGAACCCTTTGGACCCAGTATTACTCCCCATCACCACTTTCACTTAGCCCATATTCTATTCCTCTTCCTAAATACCTCCTCCATCCTCCAGTTTCCTAGATTCTACATGAACTCCAGGCTAAACACACAAAAGAGCTGAAGCAAGAACCCACATGTGAGAGAGAATGTGTAGCATTTGTCCTTGGAGCCTGTGTGACCTCACTCGGTACATTATTCCCACTTCTACTCACCGATGTAAAAAATGCCATGTTTTCCTGTTTCTATGTAGCTGAGTCATCTTCCACTGAATCTCTGTGCCACAGTTTTATTATGCATTCATCCACTGACAGACATCCAGCCTGATTCCATTTCTTATCTGTTTCAAATAGGGAAGCACTGACCATGCCATGCAGGTGTCTCTATAGTGGAGTCCACACTCCTTTGGACCAATTAATGTTTTTGAATCAAAGTAATTCTCGTTCTTGGTTCAAGGATACTGGTTGGACTTGTGAGTGTCCTATCCCACACTCCAACATGAAAGCAGACACACTTATTTTATCCTCAGTGTTTCTTCTAGCCGAAGCAAAATGATTGCAATTGTTCATGTCCATTCTGGAAAGCATTCAAATACTCTTTATTGACAATTTTCCTTTTCCATTTTCTTTCATTCTCCCCTTGGGGAAAAACATGACATTATTCTGAAATTACAGTTATCTTTCTTAACTTTTATTCCTAATTTTCCTTCTTTATTTTGTGCTGATTTGTAAGATTTGTCCTCAGCTTTATCAAGCTTCCTGTTACTTTTTAAAGTTATGTTAACATATTTTTCATCATAAAGACCATGTTGTTTTTCTCAGCATGGTCTTTCTTGAACAGTAATGTTCTTGTGTGTCTCTGAGAATGGTTCTTTTGTTTGTTTGAGATAGGGTCTTGTCACGTAGCTTTAGCTAGCCTGGAACTAACTATATAGATCAGGCTGGCTTTGAACTTTCCAAGTGCTAGGATTAAAGGCAGTGTACACCATTATACCTGGCTCATAATATTAATTCTTAAATATTTACTTATCTCTACATTGGCTCTTTTGTTAGGTTCTTTGTTTTTATTGATAATTTCTTTTATGTTTTCTCCATGATATTTAGTGATTAGTGATTGAAAATTGAATGTTAAGTGTTAGGTTCTTAAGAGGAAGTGGTTAGTTAGTGTAATCGGGCTTTTGGCTACTTTATGGGTTCTTCTTTCTTGCACCCTTCTCCTACTCTTTCAACCCCCTAACACTAGGTAGAAGAGAAAAGGATAGAAGGGAGAGAGAGAAAAGAAAGTCACGAGTAAGAAAAGGGGTGACAATATCATTAGACTACTTCCTGTTTATTACAGGCATTGAGTAGTAAGTTTAATCTTCACCACTAGGATTTCTAATTTCTTTCCCTTATTTTTTGTGCATGACGACTTAACAAACTGCAACCTATAGCAACCAACAGTCCACTAACAACCAACAACCTGCCTAGACTTTATATAACCTCTGAAAAGTTCCCAGAATTCCAGACTTCACATAATCACAGAAACTATCAGCAGCTGGCAAAACTCTACCCTTCCAGAGCATGAGGCAAATCAGAGTCACTTCCTGAGAAGCAACCCCATATCCTCACATTTGTTACTAAAACAAAAACATATTCCCATAATTTCTGTGCTTTCTACAAAACCCCAAACTCTCACCACCGTTAGAATCTTTGGCTTTACAATGATTAAATGCTAATAGGCTAATGGATTTTACCACTGTAATCTGCTGGGTTGGGTACCCATGGTAAAGAGATCTCCAGCAGGTAGCGTCTCTAGCCATTTTCAACTCTATAGGCTTCTACCTGCAGACTTTAGTCCTCTAGTCCCATAGCTGTAGTTTGTGAGCCTAGTTGCCATCATCCTAAGGGTTTTGTGAGAGGCAAGATCTTGAGTGTCTTCATTTAGTATAAATTTCACCTACTTCCCTGTTCTCAGTTCAGGCTATCTTTGCATCTTAGTGTCTCTGGTGTACATACTTGGTAAGGTGTTCAAACCCTTCTGTCTCCTTTAGGCTTGATCTTGAGGCACGGTCACCAACTGGATATGTTAGTTAACGAGCTTCCGGAAGGACCCAATTTCTCTTTTAAGTAGATTTTTCTACCTTCTTGTTTCCATTCCTTCTGCTTTCCCAGACAACTGAGATGAAATTCATAAACCTTTTCTGCCTTTCTATACCAAACCACCTTTTTCCCTATGGTCCTTAATCATGGGAAGCCTTCTTTGAATGCTTCTCTTGTTTGCTTTAATCAGCTACCCGTCAGTTTAATCAGCTTGAATCTCTGCTTCTTGACTTCTAATGCATGCTGATGGGTCCCATTTGCCTCCTCCCAGGTTTATTCGTTGCTGTGCTGGTAAATGGCTCTGAGGGAAAAACAAAAACAGAAAGAAAAACTCCAATGTGTAGAATTTGCCAAAATATCAATTAAATGCTCTATCTATGATCATCTCTAGGCTACCAATAGTTTGATGATGGCTTGAAATGGTCCTTGTATTTAACCATGGTATCTTCACAGAAGATGGCTACAGCTCAACCCTGATAATGCAATTTTACTCTCTCCTGGATAAAATTAAGATAGAGTTAGAAATTCCCTCACTGTACTTAACTGAGAGGCTTAAGTTCTTATTTATCTAGTTTGTACAAATGAAGGACACAGTAAGAAAAATCACTCACCAGTGTGGAGTAAGTTGGAAAACAGAATTATCTGCCTCAAATCTTAATGAACTTTTTTCCTTCTTCAGTTTCCCCAATGGACTTTCCTTAAATTATCAGAACATGGCAGTTACTTTTCTCATTGCATTGACAGATGCCTGTAACTGTAAGCTTTTTCACCCTTACCCCACTTCCAGAATAACAACTTTGGAGGCTTATTATTGATTTTTAAAGTGCCTAGGCCAGGCACTAGGTCTGTTCCCTCTAGTTCATAACATATCCATCATCTTCCGAATCTGGGCTGGGAATTTCCAGAACCTGTTTCCCAGAGTTCCTTTGTCTGTGTCGAATGTCCCACCTTCTAATCCTGCCTCGACTTATTGGCCATTAGATATCTATTGACAGATGATGCCTTTACACGGTGCAAAAGAGATTATCCCTATAGATGTCTGTATTCATTGCTGATCAAAATAGACCATTACTGCCAGCTTAAGCTGTGGTCTCCTCCCTACGCTACCCCCACCAGGTTGTAGACTCTATGAGAACTTGTTTGGCTGAATCAGAGAAAGAACAGATACTATTCTTCCTGCTGGATGCCTCTTCATCAACATTCTTTGCAAATGGGCACCTTCCATGTGTTTGTCTATGTTGAGTGGGGTCTTGCCTTCAAGATATTTTTTGTTTTGTCTTAGCACAAAGTGCATGATTTCTCTTTAATGTTGCTGAGCTCTTCCGAAAATGTAGTCACTTTGTGATTTCCTTGTCTGCAACTTTAACTCCATCCGCCCATATCTTTCAACTCTTTCTGATCCACTTTTTACTTTCCATTCTCACTAGAGATCTGTGTAAAAGCAGCAAATAATGATCATGTCATAGCCAGGGAACTATGCTGCCTTTAAATTTCCTACACACAAACACACACACAGACATGCATGCTTGCACACACACACACACACACACACACAGAGGGAGAGGGAGAGAGACATTCTCTCTCTCTCTCTCTCTCTCTCTCTCTCTCTCTCTCTCTCTCTCTCTCTCTCTCTTCCTTGCTTTTAAAGTTGGTCTCACTCAAATTTGTGGGATATACATAGAAGGTATCTGGATACTTTCTGGAATATGTGAATAACCTCCGGCCTGGTAAAGTCCTTGTTCTCCTCTGGAACCCATGGGCCTAGCCTTCACTGTCCACATATCTGTCCTTATTATCATTTTCTTGACTTCTACCGTGATAACCCACTAAAAGTTTACAGAATTCTAAGGCTTCTTCAGCCTATGGTTCCAAATCTTTTTCTCCAGAAAATCAGTTCCAAAGGCCTGCAAATGTCAAACTCAGATGCAGCAGCCATCATGCTCGCCCTACCAATTACCAGACTTGTTACCTTTATCACTGGTGTGACAACATACTGGACAAAACCAAGAATGATTTGGCTCATGGGTTCAGTCCACCAACATAGGGAAGGCATGAGTTCACGACACCAGAAGTTCAAAGCAGACTCTCGGCATAATTACAGATCTGCAAGTACAGAACTCACTCTAGAACCAGAAGCTGATGGAATCTTTGAGTATGCCTTTCCTGACTCGCCTCTGCCAGACAGATGACATGTTCTAGCAGTTCCAGACACTATCCAGGAACCAAGAGTTCAAACACATGAACCTGTCGTGGGCATTTCACACTCAAATCATAACAGGGTTTCTTCCCTTTCAGTCCTCCTCTCTTTACATACATAAGCACTTCTCTTGAAATGATGATGCAGTTTAAAAGAAACATGAAAGTGATTCATTCCCTTTAAAGATAAGCCTTGAACTGGAACTATTTGCTGAGGAGGATGAGGTTTGAAACAGTGAACAGCTATTCTGGGCTGCAATATCCCAGATATAATGCACATCTTGGAGGCATGGGGGAAAAATAAGTTCAAGCATTGAAATAATCTTTCTTTTCACATTAGCCCCTGTTCACTTGGAGAAGTAGAGGTCAGGGGACATGAGAATAGTAAAAAATTATCTTTCTCTTTCTGAGTGGACTGAGAAATATCTACCACCAGCTCTGTTTCTAAGGAATCTTAAGAGAAACCTGAGAGACAGTGCGAGCTGCCAGGTGAGGCTGCACCTTAAGCACGGTGGGGATTTTCTTGAATGAACACAGAACCAACTGTCCCCAGAAAGGGAATTAGGGCTTGGTAGTTACCATGCTTAACCAACAATAGAATGAACAATTTAAGCTTGTCCTTTTTCTCTAGGAAATTGTTTGTCACATGTACACAAAATGTAGAAGGGAGTTCTGAAAGAAAGTTTCACTCCCTAAAGCTGGAGCAGAAGGGACTCTTAGTACTATCTTTGTACAGCTGGTATCCAAAGGGCCAAGGCCACTGTTCGATAAAGGACCAAAAGGACTCAGCATTCCTATCTCACGCTCGGAAATTTCCAGTCTCGAGATTTCCCCAGGGTGAATGGAACAGGAATGTTTACATTCTACTTATGGATCCAATGGAAAGCATATCAATCCCTTAAAGCATGGTGTTCACTGTCAAACTAGCACACTTTTTTTTTCTTTTGCAAGGTTTTATCATGTGGAATTAATAAAATTCAATGGTTTTAGGGGTTGTAGACTTGTTTTTGTTTATAGTGGGATTTCTGTCCCTGCTTATCACAAGACCTTGCTTGAGTAATGTGCTTGAAGAATACAGCATTTGGCTATCTTCTATCCTGTATTTAAAATACAGACAGTATGAACAACAACAACAACAATAATAATAGTAGTTTTTAAAGGGTACTGAAAACCCAGCAAGAAAGAAGGCAAAACAAAACATTGCAGCTTCAGTAATTCATATTTCATGTGAACATTTTTTTTCATTGTATTATAATGCCTTTTCTTCTCCAGCTAAATGTTTGAAACAGAATGCAGGTTGGACTCCAGCCATATCTTATGTTTTGTTGTCATGTGTAGTATGCTAGGAAAATCTGTTTTGTTTTATTTTGTATGATGTCATACTATATCAAAATGTAGCTTTTTTCCTGAGGGATTCCATGAGGGAGGTGACAAAATGCACGCATGGCTCTAGTTAACTTTGGAAGAATGACAACAGCAAGAAATCATGTGTGGGTGAGAAAGACCAAGGTCTTCCATGAAGTTCAAAACTACCCAGAGGTATGGAGAGTCGAGGTGAGCTTTCATGGCTCTTACTTCTCTGATCTCTTAGGGGGATCTGACCATCACCAGGCAAGGAAAGGTCCCAATTCTACATCTGGGATGAGTCTCTACAGTGAATGAATGAGGTGTAGCTAGACACTCAAATCAAATAGGTCCATCTTCAGTATGCATTTCCCCCAATAGTCACTATCTGAATGCTTTGGATAGTGCTTCTGAGCTAGTCTGGATGGCCTCCTTACTGAAGATTGGGAGACTACTGGCCATTCATTTTACCTAAGCACAGGTAGACAGACATGGGCAGCCTTCTGGAGACTCCCTTTCTGTACTTGAAGATTCCTGAATTCCTGGTAACTTAGAACCATCACCATCAAGTGGAAGATGTTTCGTCATGATCAGACTCTAATGGAGAAGATGGAGATTTCCATAGCTAAGAAAAGGACACAAGATGGTGGGTGTGTGGTCTTGTGACCAATCAGGGAACTTTGATTTCCCAGGTGAAAAATGTACAAATACTTTTTTGAAATCAAATCAACCTATATAAAACACAACTGGGTTTCATGGTCTGTTGCATTTGAAATAGCACCACTAACAGGGGTGAAGAATGGCTGAGGCCAGGGTGGTCAGCTAGTACTATGGGATAGTTTGATAGAAGTCAGAAGCTGTGGTATGCTCTTGTGCAGACGGGACACTATAGATAACAGCAATGAATTGTTCAAAAATCTAGGAACGATAACTTTTTGGTTTTCCTCATAAAGGAATGATAGCCTTCTGAGGATTTAAACTTTGTAGAACATATACATATATCAAAATATTCCACAATTTATCATTAATAGGTATAGTTCTTATTTTTATGAACCTACTAAAACTTTAATTTGTATTTAAAATTCAGTGCCAGAGAAATTCAAATGAAGTAGAAAGAAAGATATGTTTAGATCTTTTTTGACTATTTTGTAGATCCTCCTTTTATTTTTTGAGAAAGTCTTAAATAGCTCAGGTTGGCCTCAAGTTGCTTATATAGCCAATAATTACCTTGAATTTCTAATTTTCTGCCTCCACCTCCATCATGTTGGGATTACAGGTGTACACTACTGTGCTTGATTTATGGAGTACTTCAAATTAAAGCTAGGATTTTGTGCATGCTAGTCCAGCATTGGGTTAACTAAGCTATATCCCCAGTCAGCCTTTGATTGTGTTGCTGTTGTTGTTTTATTTTGTTTGTGTTTTCACTGTGTCACTCTGAGTAGGCCTTCAGGAATAAGAAGGAAGAACAAGATCTGAATGTACACACGAGACACTGTCACTCATGAGGAATTCCACAGCCAGACTCTTAGGAAGATGTTGTTAATGAAGTGCTGAAGGCTTACCTGCTGGCTCCCTAAAGTTGGTCATGAGTAAACTTGTCAATTCTTTCTAGGCACTGTCTTATTTGCTTTTTCTGTTGTTGTATAAAGTATTGTGACAAAAGTGATTTCAGGGAGAAGGGGTTTATTCCGGCTCATAGATCAAGTTACAGCTATCACAGTGGAGAAGTCACAGTGGCAGGAGTTTGACCAAGCTGCCCCTCTCGAATCCATTGTAAGGAATCAGAGAGACACAAATTTGTGCTTGGTTCTTTTTCTCCATTTTCTGTAGCCCAGCATCTTCTACCCATGAAATGGTTCCGCCCACTGTGGGCAGGTCTTTTTGCCTCAACTGAAATAAGGAGATTCTACAAAAGTACTAAAAGTCCATCTCCTAGATATTTCTAGATTCTGGTGACTTAAAAATTAAGACTAACAGTTACTGACATGGGCTTGGGTTAAGATCATTAAACTCCAAAGTTAGATCTCATTATTTCTTGCCTCATTTCTCTAAAGCTTACCTCTGTTGTTCAGTTCTGGACAATATTCTACTGTTGTCCCGCAGGGCTGTCTGTCCTGTTGCTCACTTGACTATCATGTTAACCATTTGATGTGCTACAGATCACATCCGAAAGGCATTTGTAGATGCACTGGCCTTTATAATTAGATCCTTTCCTCTCTAAGAAAAAAAAGTCACACAATGAGAAGTTCTCTAGAAGGATGTGTATGTAAATTTCTTTCCTATTTAATAATAACTATTTTTATTCTCCTCTTCCTCCTTCCTTCCTTCCTTCCTTCCTTCCTTTCTTCTCTCTCTCTCTCTCTCTCTCTCTCTCTCTCTCTCTCTCTCTCNTCTCTCTCTCTCTCTCTCTCTCTCTCTCTCTCTCTCTCTCACACACACACACACACACACACATACACACACACACACACACACACACACACACAAACAAATATATATATAGAAGCAGAAGGAAATCAAAATAGTGTTGCATCTTGATTATACTAAAGTTGACAATGCTCTGTTTTATTGATGTTTTGTGACTACGTCCAGATGTGCTGAGTTTGGCTGCCATTGATTAGAAGGAAGAAGCTCCATCAAGCAAGAATCAGGTCATAAGTTAGCATTTAGCTGCAGGCTCAAAGTAGATTTTTGTCCTATTAATACTGATCACTTGAGATGCTGTTCCAGGGCACTGAAAGCAGGGACAGTGTAGACAGATGGTTTACTGTAGTGTGTGTGTGTGTGTGTGTGTGTGTGTGTCTGTGTGTCTGTGTGTTTTACAAAGTAGAATAAGCCTCATGATGTGAGTAGGTGCCAAGCATCTGGGATGAGGAAGGCGATGCATCTGCTAGCAACCAGCCTAGTACAGAAATACAGAACGCTGGCGGCCCATGGGACATCTAGGAACAGCACTGAGGATTCAGGTTTTCTCTATGATCTCATAACTGGCTTTTGCTCCCAGGAGTACTATACGGGCCACAGTGATGAGATAGCTTTCAGAATCACCATAATCTACTCTTAAGCACTAATGGTGCCATGTCGATTAATTACAACAGAACAAAACAAAAGCAGTAAATATCACTAATCTTGGAGTCATTTCTTTTTAGGGGCAGCCTCGCCAGATGCTCTGAGACCACCCGATTATACAGTATGAAATCTCATGCACATTTTTTTTTTTCCGCATTTAACTATAGAGTGCTGTCAGTGTATTTAACTAGGATGCAGTGAAGAGCTGGTGGTGGAGCTCAATGCCCAGGAATTTTCTTATAGAAGCACACATGCCCTGAGCAGGTCCAGGTACCTTGATCGAGAATAGATACAGCTATAGTCATCACAGGGGTTTTCCTATTGGGTTCCTTGATGGAATTTGCATGTGCTTTAATGACTTGTCTTCTGTGCTGGAGCTATATCTGGAATTAAAAAGAGCAAGTCATTCAGTTGGGAAATTAACTTACACCTTCCTGTTTCCTATTCCAATAAGGTTGTAGTAACTGGACATTTCTAAAACCAAATTTGAAGCAAACAAACAAATAAATAAACAGGCCTAATTATATTTTCTCATCAGAAAAGAGTCAGCTGTCTTATAAATTATAAAACATTGTTAGAAAAAAATTTACAGAAAGAAAAATATTCAATCAATGAAGACGCTTCCTAAAGAGAGTTGTCCTGGAGGATGAGCTGTGGAAATTTTGAGTCCTGTATTGTCACTCGGCCCTGAGGAAGCTTTGTGTGGAAAGAGTGGACTCACAGCTCTGTTAGAAAGCTTGGATTCACCCAACACATCCTATGAAGTAGGGCAGATATGTGAGGACCCTATACTCCACAGATGCTACAGGCAGTTCACCCCTCCCTTGTCTCCTGTGGAGATGTATTCACCCCTTCCTTGGCCACATTTCCTTTTCAGGAAGACTGTTATCTACATTGACTAGGTAAAAATATTATATTGGCTACCACGTAACATGTAAATGAAATTAATGCAACCCTATCATAGAAAATGGTAGGGGAATGCATTATTGTAATATAAATTTATTTCCAAAGGCACATTGGTAGATGCTCTCTGTGTACATACATCTATGCTCACATGGATATACAACACTCTACGTAACCTTCGCCACTTTCCCAAGGCACATATTAGAAACTGTTCCTTATTCGGGGGTACTTGTAAAGTGTGGTTGGTTGGCTCTTTGTGCAGTTGGTTCTTTATGCGTTCCACAAACTTGATACCCAAGTGAATTTTTTTCCATAGGTCGGTAATCCCACAGAGGTCTATGTGTATCTAGAAAAGTCCTAGACATTATTGAATGGGGAAATGTACTCAAGATCTTGTAAAGTCTACATATCACAATTTTCTAGTACCCACCTTTTATACATTTTTTCATACTCCAACTCAAGGAAGTACTTTGCCAGGAATTTCTCCTACGACTTTTCTGAAGGTCTGTCTATTCAGAGGTAATGCAAACCATGTGTTTCTGATTCATTCTTTTTTTTTTCACCAGAATGTGGCTTCCCACAGGCACATGGTCACCGGTGAGCCATGAAAGAAAGCTTTTTAAAGGCCTTTTATTTTTTTTCTCAGAAGAAGGAAACCATACTTGATCAATAACACAGTTAATTATAAAGTCAAAATACACAAGGACTTATGAAGATATATTGTTTTACTATTTAATTTTCATAACTTTAGGCTGCATATATTTGGAAACTCACCCATCACTGTCAGAAAAAAGCACTTCATTATTAGGTTTTTTTCTTCCCAGGCCAAAAACTCTGTTTTTCATTCATTAGATATACTTTATCTTCCTATTATTTTACCTTTTTGAAACACAACTTACTGCCTATATATTCATCTAGAATATAGAATACAATTGTGTAATATAATTACCTTATATTTTAATATTTCTGCATATAAATACTATAGCCTTTACTGTGAAGTTCTAAACCAGTAAACCCCAGCACATAATTATAATACGCTTGCATTCTACATGACAATAACGCCTTCTGCAACAGGATTTCTGTAAAGATAAGAGAAATACCCCCTTCACAGAGTAGAGTATTCACACAAATGTTGACTATTGGTAAAACTGTTCCACAATGGCAGGGATGAGCGTAGTTACAGCAGAGAACCTTCTGTGTGGAACTATGGAGGGCTGCCAATTGAGCAGTAAGGAATGTGTCAACAAGTTACAATTAAAAAAAAAAAAAAAAAAAAGACCATGCTTTAATTCAACTCCACATGGATTAAGGGCACATGGCTAAGGACTGAGGGGTACTGGGAATGTGCTCGCTCAGCTGTTCCAGCTGAAAGATTGGAAAACAGACTTCATGTCAGGCCTTCAGATTAACTTACACAATGTTAATATAGTCATGGTGTTTCAGAAACAACCATATTTTAACTTATACACAAGCGTTTTGTTGGCCCATATGTACATGCATCTATTTTGTACGACATGTAGAAATAAAGCACGAGTATTTGTTCAGGCATGTTTACATCTGCATATAAATTTGAATATATAGCATATTAAATATGTTATCTGATTTTGCATACACTTGTTATCTGATTTAGCTATAAAGGAGAAACGTAAAGGCAATGTCATTGTAGTTCATATATTCCTTTTCTCATGTCCTTGACCCCAAGAATATTCTTTCTTAAGGACTAAGGAAGCCGCTGCCAATGTCCTCTGGTATCTGAGGTTGTTCTCACTCCTAACTGCATGGTAATTACCAAAGAATAAAGCATGAAACTCCCTGGGGAAAACAAGGAAACATAAACCTTACCGAATTGACATAATCGAGTTTCTAGGATTGTGTACGGATAAAGAAAACTAGTTTGAGGGTGACATTCTCCACCCAAGATTTTCATGGGATTATTTATTTAAGCTGCAAAGACTGAAATAGAGACGAAAATGGTATGGAAGCCGCAACCTTTCCCCACATTCTCTACATTCCTAACTTCAAACCAGACTCATCCATCAGGATGTCAGGCACAGTTTTTCCTCCCTCCTCAACCAACGTTCACCTTCACACAAAATCGTTGCTTTATCACATAGACATGTGAAGAATTTTTTCTTCCTATTCTGAACATGAGGTCGAGGGTGTAAAGAGAAAACCCCTAAAAGGCAATAAATAACTAGTATAATTTGCTGTGTGGGAAGACTTCACATTCCAAATAACAGAGGAATTTAAAATGCTATTAGTCATTCAGTTCCAAGCAGGTAATAGTACAATCAGGGCTGCTGTCAGCTTCTGCATGTGGCCATTGTCACCACTCACCCCTGCAGAATTGTCATCACCCACCCCTGCAGTATTATCATTAACTACAGAAGGTGAAAGACAGCCAAAGTGACCCAGAGGGTAGAGAGTAGGAGTGAGAAGTATACAGAATGATTTGGGGGACAATTGCAAATAAAAATGAAACAC
Organism: Mus pahari; assembly: GCF_900095145.1. Lineage (NCBI taxonomy): Eukaryota > Metazoa > Chordata > Mammalia > Rodentia > Muridae > Mus > Mus pahari. Next base: position 37,854,056 of record NC_034592.1, on the reverse strand, counting down.
AGACAATATTCTAAATGAACCTCAGTTTTAGAATTTTGATAAAACCACAGCAAATGCCAGAGAGATTGTCTTGTTCCCTCCCTCCTCCAGCACTCCTGGCCCCTTCCTCCTATTCGGCAATTCAACACAGTATCTCTGTCACACTCACAGGGTCACAAAACCGTGTCTGTGTGGCTCCATCTCCACAGATGCTTGATGAGTTTCTGTTTCATCCAAACCCAGAAGTGATTTCTGGCGTAGAACCAATTTATAAGCTACAGACTTTCTATGATGAACCTTTAGCGGCTTCAAAGTCACATGAAAGGCAGAATTTGCCAGGCAATAAACTCTGTCTTTGCTTCTTGTCAGCCCTGTATCCCATGCTGTGTAGGAAGGGAAGCCTGGGGCAGCTCACAGTGATGAATCAGTCCTTCACCTCAAGGAAGCAGTGTTAAGGGAAAAGGCATATGTAAAGAAATGAAGATGGTTGACTGGTAAAGGTATGAAGGTTGAGGTTACAGTGTGGTGTATGTGGTATTGACAAATGAGGTGTCATTTAACATAAGGTGGATTTAAATCCATTTGTGAGCTATACCAGTAGTCAGTGTTCATAGACAGTGAATTCAGATAGTCTAGCCAGTAGCAATGGCAGTGAAGGGTGACATGGAGGATAATCAAAATAAATTAATAGAAAGAAATGAGTGCAGTTCATTCATGGCTGCCCATGACTGAGATCCTAGGATATGTAGGCTCCCATCGCTCAGTAGTTCCAGACAATACCCATGAATGTGATCACTGTATAGTGCAAGAACTGGCAAAAAGAATAACAAAGAAGTCATCCATGCTGAAGCAAGACTGGGAACAAGTCAAAAAACAAACTACTTAGCACAGAAGATTGAAGCCGGCATCAAAAGCATATAGAATGCCACAAGATGGTTCAGCTGGAAAAGACACTTGCAGGGCAAGCCATTATCACCATGTAAGTGACCTGAGTCCCATCTCCACAACCCCAGGAAAGGTGCAAAGAGATACTAACTCCACAAATTGCCCTCTGACCTCCACATGTGCACACACACCCACATACCATACACATAATTTTAATGCTAATAAATAATAATAATTTTAATGTAGTAATTATTAGACAGGAGACAGAATGTGAACATGACCGACTGAGCAAATTCAGTATTCTGTGAGGCTGCTGAATAGTGTGAGATCAACACACATGGGACCTGTTGGTCGATAGGGAGAAGGGAGGAAAAGATACTCTGCCAGTCTAGACAGTGAGAATGGCTCTTGATAACCTATCTCTGAATTGTAGTAGAGAAAGCTAGTGAAGGTGTGACGAGAACAGAGTAACTGGTATAGGAGTTTAGTATCTGTTGTTCATAAAAAAAATACTTAAAATCTAAAGTTTTGTTTTGTCTAAAGGAGTTGTCAGGAGCATGATATACAGTTTAGTGATGCCAGCGAATGTCAAGGGAGATGTGATATGGATACAGCTATGCACATCAGTGATGCGAGCAAAGAAAAAGTCAAAATGCTCCCGGATGAGGTGGTCACATAACAGAGCGTCAGCACCCATGCTCTTCTCAGATCCCTCTCTTACAACTTCAATAATAACATCCATGGAGTTTTCAGACCTTCTGGGATGATCCTTCACATTTACTCTAGTTCTTTTTTTTTTTTAAGTGATTGAAAGTAACAACTCCTACAGAGTAATTTTAGAGAGGACCACAGAAATCTCTTGAACCAGTATAAACGCACACGCATATCTGCATATCTGCTTTAGGAGATGCAGGCTGAAGATTAAAACTCACAGCTAGAATAGCTTTGCTTTGATCAGAATCTATGCCTAGATATTGGCAGGTAAAAAAAAAAAAATCGTAGACCATTTTCTCATCCTCCAAATTAGAAAAAAAATTTGAATTGTTCACAGTGTTGTTTATACAGTCCAGGAATATCAATATTATGCACTCCCCACCTCCAGTATCTGGAAGAAAATATCATTTGCCTCTTCCTATGTTACATGTACTCTTTCACAGTGATTTTAGGAAAATTCCCCCATCAATATGCTATTTCCCAGAAGTGATGTCAGATCTAGTAACTGCATGGAGACTGGAGACTGGAAACTGGAATTTCTGGTTTGGTCGACAGAAAGCTACGCCCTATGGATTCTATGTCACAATAATGTTTTACTCACTCCTCAGTAGGAGAATTTCCAAGGTTATTCCCTCCCACCAGCTTGGTGTATGTTGTTCTCCTGTCCCCATGGTTACCAAAAGGGGAGGGGAAATGTACTTTAAATTCTCTCCACCTTGCTGCTCAATTCTAAACACAAAATAACTTCACCAGAGCACAGTCATGTGGATGCTTTCATTGTTTAAATAATCTGATAGGACTGGCCACACAGAAAAAGGATGTCAGAAAAATTAGAAAACAAACAAACAAACAAAAACCACAAGATGTGAAGATGGAGTGAGTGAATTGCTGAGCTGGTTGTCCAGTTCTGTCAATGGTCTGAAAAGTGTCTACCAGATCCCAGCAGAGGGGCTGCCTTTAGCTTGGCAAATTAACGAGATTAAAATCCAAGCAGATATACCCTCTGGATTCTAAAATCCATTGTCCCTAGCAACTTCTTCTGCTTCAAAGGGAATAAAGACAAACCGAACAAAGGAAGATGGGTTGGGGATGGGTGTTCCCAGCTAAGCCCTTTACTGTAGCTGCTGCCTCTAAGCAAGAACACAAGCAGAAACAACAAACCACTAAGCCCTCTTACAGTATCCTCACTAAAGGTTTAAAGGTCAGTGTACCTAGAGCCTGGTTGGCTGTGTTGTGGGGAAGATAAACACTGGCGTCTTCCTTTCCTTATAACCTAGTTTCCTCTCCTGTGACAGTCCAAGGGAATGAGGTAAATGTTACAAAAGAACAAGGAACTAAAAGCTGCTGGGAAATGCTGAAAGTTATTTTATAGAAGCTGACCTGGACAGTGTCAAAAAGGGCAGGATTCAAGCAGACGCAATAGACAGGAAGCATGGGTAAGAGGAGAGCCCCAGTTAGCACGGGAAGAATGTAGATAGCAAATCAGAAACTGGTAAAAGAGCAGTGAGCAGGCTCCATGGAGGGCCTAACGCACTGGTTTAGTTTGAGTACATTTCAATCTGTAGAAAGTTTGAAGGCATCACAAGGACTTGTTTATGTAATTATTGGTCTTGCTAAAATACACCCCTATTCCTGCTGAAACCTCAAATGTTATAGAGATCGTGAACAAGAACAAGAGAGAGCATGGCTCTGTCTCCAAAATATGGCATGTGATAGTCTCATGCTGAGAATATCAGCTCTGGACTCTTTGACAAGTCTGCCCCACTTCAAAGATGCCGCTCCCTTTCCAACACCCCCAGACTGGCTCTTGTACAAGGCATCATGATAAGGTCCCTCCAGTATTTACATTGTTTACATTGGGGACAGTTCCTCAAACAATGCGTGTATTGTGCAATTGTTCTGTCCCTCTTGGTGTTTAGATAGAAAGCTGGGCCAAAAAACAAGCCTGAGATCAAGGAACTGTTCTCCACAGTACTGTTAACTCCGCAGGAATGTTCTACTCGCTGTACTGTTCCCCTTCCCCTTTGCAGAGCCCTACACACTCCCCAAAGCAATCCCATGTCTGCGGATGCACGAAGAAATGAAGTATAGCTGAAAAGATGGGAGAAGTGACATACGTACTTATTCAAGATCAACCGCCCTAAGTTTACAGAAGGACCTAGGATATGCCAAATTTGGTGTCAACCTTACCTTGAGGATAAAGGAGATACTTAGTGCCTGAATATTAATGGATGTGCCTTTACCTCTGAGATTGATTCTTAGGGAGTAAAAACATCTAACTAGTGTTCTATGGAGGATAACACACACACATACATACACGCACACAAATATTACACAGCCAAGTGATAAGGAAAGATGGAGATATGTAGCCAGTGTAATCATCCTGTGGTAAATTTTATTAACTCGCAGATGTACTGTGGGATAACTAACGTCTGTGCATGCTCTTCGGAAAAGCAAAGATGAGAAAAGCTAAGAAATGCTGTCACAGGAGTACAGGAGTGGGGCTGGGTTTGTGGGGGGGGGGGGCCTGAGAAAAGTCTGAAAGACTGTCACACCAAGACTCCTCTAAGCCCTGGTGGAGCTGACTGACTGCTGCAGGTCTATTCAGAGAGTGGAGGCAGACTATAAGCCGCCCAGACTTGCCTAGGAGTGGCGTGCTGAACTGGAAGATGGGGACTCCCAGGCCTCTCCAGAGAGCACTCAGGCAGAGCTTAGCCTGAGCTTGTGTCTCTCCACATCCAGCAAGTCTTTCCTTTCCATGCTGACACTGGGTTTTCTGTAAGCTAGCAGGCTGGCATAGAAAGATGTGTTGGCAATCCAGTTCTGCTTAGAGTGATGACTTATTCTCCATGTATGGCTGAGGGACAAACAGATGGAGAGGACCAGCAGTGGTCCGGGGCCATCCATGACATCAGACAGAAAATCATCTTTGTTTCTCTTAGCATCTCTGTCTAATTGTTTTGTCCACCCACAAACAGCTGGAGTCTTGCCCAGTATCCGAGACTTGGAAGCAGTTGAGGAAATGAATGGGACTAGGGAGCAGAAGGAAGCAGGTTGCCCTGCAGGAAAAGTGTGATGTTTGAAGTATCAGGGGAGAAACCAGAGGAGGCATGTGGGTGAACCCAACCGCGGAAAGCGAAAGCGGGCTTATCAGGGGCACTGAGGGCAAGGAGGGAGAAAGATGCTCTGAAGACTAATTGGCTAGATATATAATTTTCTCTAATTATGTTGTATGAGAAACTTATGCATATTTATATATCCCAGAGACTACACAGCCCCATATAAACATGCAGACGCATGTATATCTCATCTTTTTATGTATGCACATGATGTGTGAGTATGTAATTTTCTAATTTGAAAATCATTTAATAGAGATCTTCTTTCAAGGTACCTTTTTTTTTTTTTTTTTTTGGAGTTTCATTTTGTATCCCTATATATAAAGTCAGACTAGGTTTCCAAATATAGTCGTGTGCATCAAGATAGGCTATGAAAGCTGGATGAGGTTGTCACTCTTTAGGGTTTTAGGGAATTTCTTCTAAAGGGTGAATAATAGTCAATATATTTACTTGCTAAAGGACTGGAATATATGTTTTAATTATAAGTTTATTCATATAAATGTTTATGAACATGTCCCAACAAGCCTCAAGACAGGTAAGGATGTGGTAAGGCCTGTGGGAAGAGGTTCACAAAGGAAATAATGTTATTATCCACGTCATCTCATGTGAAATCCACTTTGGAATTCACGCTCATGCCTTTTATGGTTAAAACAATGGAGACTCGATTTGCATTTGAAATGTGTGTTCAGGTTCAGATCTCGTTAAATCTAACCAGGCTCACACACCCATGTCATTTTGACACGACTAAGATGCAAAGGGAAGCAGGGATTCTCAGAAATCGGGCAAGCCAGCCTTGTGACAACTGTGCTAACCCCGCCTACCAAGTTCAGATGGACAGAGTTTTACCTCGAAACCATGAAATGAAACAGTTCAGGTTTCCATATTTCTGGTGACTTTAGCCTTAAGCTATCCACCTCATTATCTCAATTCTTTACTTATTTCAAAATGCATGTAAATACCCCCCCCACACACACACACACATATGCACACACAGTTGGTAATGACATATTCAGTATTATAGTAAACCTTTCCAATCTTAGTTCAGGAGGAAAACTATTAAGGGAAGATGCTAACACAGCATAAAGAGGAAAAGAATCAATTCTTATGCCATAAATCAAGTATGGACCATTGAAACTATGTGCTTTAAAATAATGATTTCCACCTAAATAAAAACTATGGCATTTGAAGATTATAAGCTATTGACCATACTCCTGCTGTCCATGCTCCTGAAGAGAAGAGTCACCTGTTGGCAATATCCCAGGAATGCTTTTATCTACAGACCTCTGTGTCTTTTCAAAAGCAATGGCCAGAAGCCAGCGTAGCTGGAACAGTAAAGTGTCCCGGCTTTTACATGTTGGCTCCTCTCGTAAAACTGGTGCATACCTTGGGAGAATAGTTCAAATTGTTGTCTGCACATGAGCTCTGCCTCATAACTTGAGTTTCTAAGTTTGCTTTTGTTTGTTGGGTTCGTTGTCATGAGCTCACTAATCTCCATATAATGCTTGCAACAGTTCAGGTGTTGTTGCTAAATTAAGAGTCTGCATGAGGAATTAGGCAGAGCAAAACTCCAATATGTAAGATGGATACTTTGTCCAGGCTCAATCAATCTACACTGTCATTTCTTGTTCTAAAAAGAATCCTAAGTTACTCTGCAACTAAGGTCTTTTGTTCACAATTTTTCTAGTATATTTTATCCCGGAGTAAGGGCTAAAGGAGGTAGGCAAATATCAATGTCAGGAGCTGGAGGCAAAGGACTCTATGTGGTCCTCTTTGTGCTTGAAGAGTTTGGAGTGGTTCTGTTTTATTTTTGGCAAAATCAAATTAATAAACTTGTTTCTAATTGCAGACTCTGGCCTCATAATATAGATAGATGCCATTATCAGACTTTTCCAAGGAAGGGTCAAGTAGGGGCAACTTGCATGGTTATACTGCAATTTCCAAATCATCCTTCCACCATGATAGAGTACCAAACATGTGAATTAAAACACATGTGAGAGATTCAAGATCTGAAGAGAGCAAGGTGAGCCACTCTCACATGCTAAGAGTTCTGTGGTGGTCATGAACTAACTAAAATAAGTGGCCATTCATCTCTCAGAACCATTTGATGAAATGTGAAGGGACAGAACAGAAACACATACATTAGGTTTGAACATGGAATGTGGGTATGGATGGGTTTTCTTCTGGCTATCCCCACACTTGCCTTTTTCTGAGGAGAAACAATATAAAGGAGCTTTGGTTTCTACAACCTTCCACCTCAGTGGAATGGAAGCTAAAGAAACAAAGATAAAAGCCCAGTTCAAATTGAAATGGTGTATGAGTCTCGAAGACTTTGATCTCTAGGTCGCTGGGGCCACCCCAAATGCAGACATAGAGGACCCTCAGTCACACAGTAAACAAAGGCTTTGGATGGATCTGAGAGGATACATGATGGTGAGGTCACAGCTTAGAAAGTACGGCATATGTTAGAGTGATTCTAGTAATATGTTAAAGTATTAAATTATGGGACAACATCACTAAAATCTACAATATATATATATATATATATATATATATATATATATATATATATATATATTTCCATACCAAAAAATAAACTAAATGAAAAAAAAGAAAACAGAAATAAATAAAAGAAAATGGGTATCTTATTTGCTCTAAATAAACTGGCTGAATCTTTGAAGGTAGACGATGAAAGAATTTTAGCTACAGGAAGTTGCTTAAAACTGTGACAATCCTAAGAAAATGATTTGGGGAAAACACAGATAACATTCGAAACCTCTTGTAGCTCTTCTACGACCCTTTTCATAATTATTCAGAATTAATCCAAGAATTCCTGTTGAGCCATAGCTAATTGTGTATAAGTGTGTTCTTGGGCCACGTGTGTGACAGTCTCCATGAAGGCCAGAAGAGGACATCAGATACCTGGAGTTAGAGTTACAGGATGTTGTGAACTACCCACTGTGAGGACCAGGAACCAAACTCTAGTCCTCTGCAAGAGCAGCAAGTGCTCTTAAAGGCTGAGCCATCTCTCCAGCTCTTTAGCGTATAATTTTATGATGCTACTGCTTTTTACAGACTACAAATTTAGGTAAGCATGGTCAGATCAGGCTCGAGAGAGCATCCTACAGTAGTAACACTATCTGTAATAATAATAGGTCCCTGTAGTTGACTGAACCTTAACATTACCTCTATAATATAATCTATTAAATAAGAACCTTCCAAATAGTGATACAATCATGAATTAGACGACTTGCAAGGCAAAAGCGACTTCTTCAACCTTGTATCCTTCTCCACATTTCATTCTTTACTCTATAACTTAGTGTACATTATGCCTTAGAACGTGCTTCCTAAATTCCAAGACTGCCTGTGCAAATTGCACAATCATATGGCCACTTACAACTAGCAACAGCCCATAGAAGCCCATTTTTTTTTCATCTGTAAAATTGAAAGACTGAACTGACTGATGTTAGAAATCCTTTCCAGGTTCACGGTTCTGGTGGTAACAGCAAGAGGAATCCAGAAAAAGAAAACAAAACAAAACAAAACAACAACAACAACAAAAACAACAACAACAACAAAAAGAAAACCCTTCAGCTGAAGTTGGACAGGAAGCTGGTGTTTGTAATGTCACACAGAGAGATTAACCCAGCAATTTCATTAATGTGAGTCATATGGTGAAATCCCCAGAGCTATTCAGAAACAAATCTGATTGCTTAGGACTACAGGTACAGTCAGTTGACCTGGCCTTTCCACCTCCTGCTACTAGAAAATTCAAAATATTCTGAGGCTGTGCATGATCTTTGTTGGAATGGAGGAAAGACAAAATATTTGGAGGAGAAATATATGTCTTCTTGTGAATGAGGAATGCCTGAGCTGGGCAGATGACGAGATGAAGGTATGCCAACAGAACCTAGCTGTGTCTTGGCACTGACAAGCTTTTCAAGTCCTGAGGTTTCTCAGGAGTTGTGGAATAGCTTGTCAATTGTATTTAGCACCCTAAAAATGAAAGGGGTGTCAGGAGACTGTAAGCCTTTGTGCTCACTTTTTTCTTTCAAGCTGGTTGACTGTTGACTAATGCAGAACTCAGATGCCAGCCAGTGTCAGGGATGAGTCAAGGGAGGTTTAAAGGAGGTGCTCGGCTACATGCTTTCTTCTTCCTTTTTTGGTTAAAAGTGGGTGGGTGTCTTTGGATGGAGTCTCTGGGCAAAATGGTGGGAGGAATTGTTATTTTTCATAATCAAATGAATGAGAAGTCATGTAGAATATGTTCTAAAATGTTGCTGGATGGCTCACATTTCTGTGAATTGAGGAGCTTCTGACTATTAAAAGGAAAAGGAAAAACATTAGGAGGTATGATTAAAGTCAAGGAAATTGACTTCCTGAGTCTCCAAGTCAGCTCTTCAACTGTTCTTTAAATCAAATGATCTGTAAGATGTATGGATTTAGAGGAATTTAAGAACCATATATGATATCTGCTAAATACCTACAAAATATATTTCATTGACACTGTATTAATGTCTACTAAAAACTCAACAGTCAGGTAGAATCAATGTGTTTGAAGAAGTTAGGTGTCTGAAGAAATATCAAATTTTGCTTCAGTTTTGTAAGACCTTTTCCCATAACCCATTACGTATTTTGTTATAACCTCGTTCTTTAGATGAAAATTAAAGTTAAAGAGAGATCAGATAAAAGCTCTACATCCACATATTGGGATATTTACAAATTGAAAACCTAAAAGAAATAATTAAATGTGGGAAAATTCTTATAACAGATGTAATAAAAACTATATTCCTAAGAAGCAATGAACAGTGCAATTAGGGAAAAGACTAATAGTCAAGTGGTAAAAGAATAGTAATTGAAAGACATGAATAAAAGTGAGGATGACTAGTGAGCACGTGGAAAGAGGAAGAGATTTATCAGAAAAGGCTAAATTTAAAACCAAGATAATCCTGGTTATTCAGCTGCTTTTCTGGGACCACTTTCAACTCTTTCTCTCGCTTGGATATATTCTTTACTAGAGTTCATATCTCTTTGTTTCCTTGGTGTGTTTCCCCATTTTGCCAAGAAACATCCTCACAAACTTTTTCCAAAGTTTGCTTGCAATGTTGAATCATTTAAAACAGTTTTATTCTAAGACCATGTGTAGTTATTCAATATCCCTAGAAAGGCAGGTCGTGCCCTTTAGTGGTGCTAAAAGGTGGTGGAACCTAATTGGACTAAGTTAAGCCCTAAGTGGGCGTGTTTCAAGGGGATAATGGGCTCCTATCCCCTTCTTGTTAGGCACAGGGGCATCAGGGTATCTTATTCCTTGCCACAGGCCAGAGAGCAACAGAGCCAGCTGACCATGGACTAAATAGTCAAAATGGTGGTGCATAATCAATATGCTTTTTATCTTTGTTTGTTTTTCTCGGCAGGGTTCATCTGTGTAGCCCTGGCTGTCCTAGAACTCACTCTGTAGACCAGGCTGGCCTTGAACTCAGAACTCTGCCTACCTCTGCCTCCCAAGTGCTGGGATTAAAGGCGTGCACCACCACTGCCCCCTGTTTAATCTCTGACATCTTGTACTGTGCTGGAATTCTGGCTATAACACAATGCCTCCGAGGATCTGGCTGGATCGGATACCTCATTTCTGGTTTAAGGGTGCTGGCATTTTGTTTTCTTTTGTTTTGCTTTGCTTTGCCTTGTTTTGCTTATTTATTGGTTTTGAGTGTCTGGTCACTTGTGTGTGTTGGGTTCTCATTTCTTCTAGCATCCAAATGAATGTGTCACATCTTCTTTGTGTTTTCCACACTTCGCTTTCGTTGAACATTGTGACATTTCCAACAAGCATCTCTCAGGGTTATGTTATTGAGGCCTCCGTTTGAAGACTTGTGTCCTTCCCTGCAAAGTCATTTCTACTTCGTTTTTTTTTTTTTTAATTTTTTTTTAGTTTTCATTTTTAAGATGTCTTCTCATCTAAGCTTGATTATTTCTTGCTGAAATCCACTAACTGGACTATGCACTTGCTTGTTTGATTATTTTATTATTTTTCACATATTTTCTTCCCTTTATATAATGTTTTGACTCAATTTTCTAAAAGATGTTAAATTTCCTCCTCTTACAAACTTTTTATTATTTTTTAACAATGTCTTCAAATTTTCAGGAGCTCTTTCTTCATTTTTGTCTGTCCCCGAATGTGGGTTTTTGTGGACTTAAGATCATTTCTACTCTACAAATACTTCTGCAGATTTTTTTTTTTTTGCTTTATTCTTGCTTGCTTCTTAAATTGACTTATATTTCTTTGGGATTTTATGTTCTATTTACTTCTTTCTTTTCGCACTGTAAGTTTGCCACAACTGCCTTTTGATTTTATTTGTTTTATTATACTTATGGGAAAGGCAATATATAACTCATGCTAGCTTTAGTACAGGAAAGGAATTTTCCACCAAATTTCTGCTGAGAACTGGCAGGGAATGGGCAATCCTGCTTTGGTGCCTCTAAGAGGCAGAATCCAGTGGCTTTCTATGTAGAATGACAACTCCTATACCCTCTGCCCTAACTTCCCCTGAGCAGTGGCTTCAGTTTCTCTAGGAGGACTCCTCTAACTTCTCTGGTCATGGTGGCCATGCTTGAGTGATAAGCAGAAACTTGGTGCTGGCCATCTTGTTAGTGGAGATCAATCGAAATGTGGTCCAATTTTTTTACTGCCATCGTTGCACCCATTGCCTTTCTCTCCATCACAGCCTGGTACCTCTTCATCTTAATCTTCTTTGGGATTCTTCAGGAACAATAAGTTGCAACCAGGGACATTAATGAACTTACAGCAGTGTTTTATACTGATCAACTTTATGTTCTATGAAACAGTCTATCATCCGTCCATGCATATCTTCCAAATGCATGTTTAGATCACTGTGTTTTGAAGTCTATCCCTTTTTCTTATCGTAGGTTTTTGTCTTCTTCCTTCTCTATAGTTATTTTTGGCATTTCACGTGAAGTGGGATAGTCCAAGTAGGAAAAGAAAGATGCATGCCAACCACCATCTAGAATTAAAAGTCACAAGTAAGCTTATAAAAACAATATCTCATCACTGGTTTAGCAACATATCCTCAGATATATTTGCTACACACAAAGTAGCACGTCTCATTTAGTACTTGATTAAATCTTTACCTTGACTTCATGTCAGATGAAAGATTATCTCTATTTACAAGTGCCAAAAATTCAGATGTAATAAGATTGAATTTCTCTTTAAATATGTGTGTGTGTGTGTGTGTGTGTGTATGTATGTATATTTGGGAGTGGGTAGTTGTGTGCCATGAAACACATATGGAGGCCATGTTGGTCCTGAGATTGAACTTCACTCGTCAGCCGTGGTGGAAAGTATGTTCAACTGAGAAACCATCTCATTGGCCCAGGACTGACTTCCTCAAGGGTGAAACACTAGTCAAAACTCATATCACTCTGATTTCATCATTAGTGCATACAATCAACAATACAACTACACCCAGTGCTCATTACCTTAAAGGTATACTCCAATCACTGCAATGTCTAGGAGGCTTGATGGTATCATGTAGAGAGTTCTTGTCTGGAAGATGAGTGAGGCTTAAAACTTAGTCTTATTTCTCTTAATTAGCCGCACTTCCTTCATCTGTAAAATAAAAGTGTTAGATGCCCTGAATATGCTGCCAAACACTATTGTTGGAAGCCTTTAATGGATTTTATTGTAGAACTGTGTTTTGAGCATCCTGTTTTGGCTTAAGTACACAAAGCCCTACCCTTAGTGGTATGGGCTTCATCAACAATTTTCTCGGGGCATGAAATTAAATCTAATGACATTTAATGGTGAGGACTCTTGCCTAATTCAGATAGTCACTCCCACTTAGTTGAGATGCCTCTAGGTGTCTGTGTGGTATGTTTCTAGAACATGAGGTAACCAGAGTCTACACATGTTTTGCTCATCTCCAGATAATCTCTCTAGTGCCAGTTCAGCAAAGAAAGCAAAACAAGGGAGCTGGTCTTCAGAAAAAAAGATCTCTTTTGGGGAAGAGGAATCAATTGCTCCTTGCTTCTTTAGTAAACATCAGTTAGTGAGTGGTGACCTTCCAGAGGTCATTCATTGATAAGCTCTTCCAGTGTTTGTCACCCTCAACATATCACAGTAGACATGCAAGCATGGCCAGCACACACACATACACACACACACACACACACACACACACACACATACATATATAAACATACATATGTACATTAATTAGCCAGATCAAAGAAAAACACAGGGTCATTTTTTAAGTCCATAACCTCAGTAGAAGATGATGAATTTAACACCACTCTTAGATTGAATGAAGCCTCTGTTTCTCTGATTTCTCAAACTGTCAGTACCTTGAATTTATTGTATTATGACTTTGCCAACAGTCAGTTTATTTGCCAATTGAATAGTTTATTCAATCTCTTTCACTTGGTCCATATGAAAATACCCCTTATTAGTTGCATTTAGTAAAATTTTACAGTGCACCACTTTATTGCTTTAAGAACTAAATTGAAATCTATGCCTTCTCTCCATGTTTAAACAATGTCACCATGAAGTGTGACTTCACTCCTTTCTGAAGGCTATCTGATATGTGTTCACAGCATGGACGAGGAAGCACGCCCTGGAAACAGACTATTTCCTGAGTGGTCACCCTGTAGAACAAACATAGAGTTTGTTCTTAAACCAACTAATCCTGACCCCCGTTTCCCACGCAGTCAGTGTAGTTTCTAACAACAGACTCATACTGCTTAATTCAGTTTTCTAGAGGAGGTGGAGCTTGGTAGATAATTCCTTTAGTGAAGTTAAAGGTACGAGTTTAATTATTGCTTTTCAGCAGTTAACATGACATTGGTGCTCAGTAATATGACTAGTCGCTCTTCCACCCAGAGCAAGAATGTCCCATGCCCTTAATTTAACCCCTTTGGAGCCGAGCACTCAGCTACACTATGATTAACCAAAACATTTTACTACTCACTCTCAAGGTGGAGTTCCTTTTCTCTGATTTTCAAGGAGGAACTTAAGCTGGACTGAGAGACCAGGAAGGCTAAGCAAACTAACCCGCCACAGTCAGGTGTCTTTCAGCTGAGCAAGAGAGACTCCATTAGCCTCACACTTTAGCCTGGACAAGCTATTATTTAGGAGTGCAGCCCTTTCCCTTTGGCCTCCTCTCAACCTCTGTGTCTGACCTTCACTGACTACTGAATTAGGAGCTGTCCTGGTGAAGAAACGCCACCATTTCAGATAGAATAAAAGTCACTAGTGTGTGTGCTTCACAGTGTCTGTGATTTTGATTTTCAAATTTTAATGGCTGAGTAGGTCTGACAGTAGCATAAAATGCTTTTAGAACTGCTAGAGTGTTGTCTGTGGCTTGGAATACAGAATCATAGTGCCACTTTCTTATTTCACACTGTGTTCCCAGAAATCATGTAATAAACAGCTTTTGCTGATGACTTGACTGCTATAAATATGTTTGGCAAAGTACCTACACAGGGTCTTATCAATATTCTAGTCTATGTGATAGTTGTGAAATATGCCAAGAGTATTTATCAGACTATCTGATTTTCTAAGTAAGGTCATCTTGTGACCTACCCAATTCCTAAGGCTCGATTTACTTTGAAATTTAGATTTATTGTATCAGTAGACAAGGTCAGGGTTGTATTAGCATTCTAAAGCCACCAGACCTTTCTTAGTTACAGACTCTGGTAACCATTCAAATGAAATCTGAGGAGAGTTTTGAGCTTGATCCTGGACTCTAAAGAATCTGCATAAGAGAGTGACGAACCAGGACTTTAAAGTGGGGGTCAACACTTGAGGTTGATAGCTGCTAATTAGTCTGGGGCTTTTCCAGGCCTCTGGTCTGCTGTCTTCATAGCAGAGGGCCGGACCTATGTCTTGCTGACCCTGTGATGAAATGCTAACGCTCTCACCCCCACAAAGTTCTTCTGAAGGCTACAGTAATCTTATGAACCCTCAAACTGTGATGTCATAAAAACAGTTTACTACTTCAAAACACGTTTAGCAAGCCTGAATAAACATATGCAAGGTTTGAAAATTTTAGTAATATAAATATAAATAGCTGCTTAAAAAAAAAAAATCTCTGTCAAGGGCAACTGGTAGTAATGCAAACTTGACATAGAACGATCAGAGTTTTGAGTCCAGGCTAGGCTAGGTCAAGTGTTTTAAGCTAGCATGGGCTATAGTGAGATGCAGTTTCAAAAAAAAAAAAAAAAAAAAAAAAAAAATAATTAGAGAGAAATCTTACAAAAATCAAGTCAGCTTTTTCAGGAAAAACAATGTATTTATGGGATTGAATTGTTACCCTTGAATCTTCATATATATTTTGTGATATGGGTGGATTTTGTCCCCCTCAAATTTTAAGTCTAAAACTCTAACTACATTGTAATTACATTGGAAGAGGGTCTTTACTAAGCAATGGAGGTTAAATGAGGTTTGAAATACAGGGTATCTTCCAAATGATACAGGTACCTTTTCAAAACAGCAAGATTCCTTTCTACTTATGCACAGAGGAAGTTGGCATTAGAACACCATCATTGGGTCGCAATCTAGAAGCCAGGAGGAGAGACTCTACCAGCAATGGAAATGCCCCAAAGTTAATCTTCAACTTCTAAGCCCCAGTACCACAAAAAAAAAAAGAATGTATCTTGCTTAAACCACAGAGTCTGTGGTTGGTTATAGCCCTCTAAGCTAATAAATGTATTTGATATACACATGTAAAGTACTAGCAGACAATAACGTATTGTGCTGTTGAAATCCATGGCAGTTTTCAGTACAGCTCTCTTGCAATACTATCTGAAACACATGGCTGTTGAGAAAATGAAGCATATAACAACAACAAAAAATTACCCTGTGTGATATAGTAGGGAAGGTCTGGCCCCAGCACATTTACGATTATCATGAGGCTATGTGGAATGACTTTCAAGGTAATGGATACCACGTGCATAGTTTTGGATCAAAATGACGGCAAGTTCTATAAATTTGTATGCAAAAGAAATTTTTATTAGATACTTTCTTTATTTACATTTCAAATGTTTTTCCCTTTCTGGTTTTCCCTCTGAAAACCCCCGATCCCATCCCCCTCCTCCTGCTCGCCAACCCACCCACTCCTGCTTCCCTATCCTGGCATTCCCCTACACTGGGACATCGAGGCTTCACGGGACCAAGTGCTTCTCCTCCCATTGATGACCAACAAGGCCATCCTCTGCTACACATGTGGCAGGAGCCATGGGTCCCTCCGTGTGTACTCTTTGGTTGGTGGTTTAGTTCCTGGGAGCTCTGGGTATACTGGCTTATTCATACTGTTGTTCCTCCTATGGGTCTGCAGACCCCTTCAGCTCCTTGGGTCCTTCCTCTAGCTTTTGTCCAGATAGAGAAAGGCACAAATGCTCCCTCCAGGTAGGAGAGTGTGGATCGGGAGGGACATCTTAAAGGTCAGCAAGTATCACTGGGAGCTTTTCTCACCATGCAGAGTTTGTTCTGCTTATTCATAGTGCGTTAGCATCAGGACAAGCAAAAACGTTAGACAATGAGAGGGGAGTGTGAACTTCCTAGTTATAGCACCGACAGCTGTAATTATGCCATCATGCGCCAACTCAAAGATGTGAAAGACTCCAGGTCTATCCCACCTTGCTTCTCTACAGAAAGTACAGAGAAAGCAACTATCTGAAACCAGGTTTGCCAGCATCCACTGGTCGAGATCTTACTCACTCTAGTATACAGACACTTTTATGTAGAAAGAGCAACTAGGCCTAAAATGTAGGCTACAGATTCCAAAGTATCCAAAATGGGACACAAGTTAATCAATGGGAGCCCACCAAACATATTAGCTAATGTTAAAAGCACCAAAGCTCTTCTAAGCAGCCAGCTATTACAGGGTAATTGTTTTTCTTCCTTGTAAATTAGGTCAGATGTGGAGAAGTCAGATAGATGGTCTCCATAGTCCTTCAAAAGAAGTAAACAATCTTATTTATTTTCCTCTGTTGGTTCTTATTTTGTTATCTCTTACAGAGGTGCATTCTTGAAAGCAGAATAAAGATTTGCTGGTGTGGCCTTTGTCAGAAACATTTGTAAACACCCTTCCATAATGGAAAAGAATCAACCTTGAAATGAACTGAAATACATTGATTTTTCTCGACTGAAAGCACCGGCCTAAAAAGGAATTCCATTTTACCTTCAGCTATCAAAAAGTCTGTATTGTTTTATTTATAGAGTAGAATGTTCTGGAGAGGAGAAACATAACAGCATAAAGTAATCTCTGAACATCTAGGACCATTGAAAAGGTTCTTTAAAATAACACAATGCACTTTAATGTTACTTGGACCTGCATTTTATTTATAAACAAATGAGCCACCCCCACAGGTAAGTGTAGTTAATTATAGTTTTTGCATGAGTTACAGATGTATGCTACAGATTCCAAAGATTCCAGACAAACTGAAAATAAGTTATTATACTGAAAAAAATAACAAATCAACCGTCTAAATTTTTGCTAGTTTTTTGTTGGTGTTGTTGTTTTGTTGTTAAGGATTCCATTTGTGGTTTACAAGGGTTGGCATGCTCGCCAATGCATCTGTGAACATATTTTGGCCAATCAAGATGATTGCATAAATAAATTGTCTCAGCTTACGATATCATAAGCTCGTCGTTAATGTAAGATAGAAATAGTAACATCGCACTTGAGGCTTAGCCCCAGGTCAGCTTACTGTTGGATGGATGATATTACCACGATGAATATTCAGTTAGCCACGCATTGTAGCTTCAGTTCCTGGAGTGGAATAAGAAACAAGCAAAAGTTACAGGGCCGTAAGAATGTGTAGCGTGGAATTTTAAGACACTGTCACAAGTACTTCACCCAACTCTAAATGCTACCTTAGAGAAACACATAAAAACACTTAATATGTGCAGATTATCATTAATACTCCTGCTTATATCCAGGATTTTTCTGAATGGGTAGATTGTAACTGTTCTTGCCACAAAATTGTAAGTAACTTGTCTTAGTCACCTTATTGCTGTGAAGAGACACTGGCAGAGCAAACTTAAAGAGAGCATTTAACTGGGGCTTGCTTCAGAGGGTTCGCCCTCTATCAGCATGGCAGGGCATTAGGTAGCAGGCAGGCAAGGGGCTGGAGAAGTGGCTGACAGAAGCACCGTGATCAGCACACAGCAGGGAGGGAGAGACACGGGGCCTAGTGTGGGCTTTTGAAACCCCGAAGCCCACCTGTAGCGACAAACCTCCAACAACAGCCCATGGACTGGGAACTAAGAATGTAAATATATGGGCCTATGGGAACGGGGTATTCTCACTCAAACCACCACATAATTTATGCAAGATATACATGCATAATACATACGTATACACACATACATACATACATACATACACACATGCATATATGTATGTGTGTATGTATACATATATGCCTAGTTTTAGTGTACTACAGTAACCAACTTACTCTATGTATGTGTATAACCCATATAATCATGTTCTCTACTTTAAATATATACAATAATGTGTTTTTAAATTCAAATGTCTGAGGATCTATTATCATTATATAATAGTTACTATGGGATCATTTCTTTCTTTATTTTACAAACTTTATGACAGATGTTTTATCTATCAGTGTTTTCTCCCTCAAGTGAGTTGTATCACATTTCTGTATCCTTCCTCATTCACACTAATTTCACAGTGCCTAGTTCACAATAAGACTTGGAGGATGCACTAGGGAGAGATCAATAGAAAAGACTTTACACAGGACTTGGCCACAGATTCACTTGCACCTTTGTCTAAGATACTTCAACTTCTCTCTTTGTTAGAATCAGTGACATGCAGAGTTAGGACAAAACTATCTCTAATCATGTCACATTCTGATCCTCTTCTGGAATCTGCTTGTTCTCTAGACTGTGGAATCTAGAACTGGGTGTAGGATCCCTGTTGTTAAATACAAAGGCCACATCTTCATTCTGAGATGCTTTCCCACTGTATTGGAATCCTCACCGTAGTGCTCAGTTTTTTTTCTAGCATATCAGTTAAAGATGTAGTTTATTGCATTCTTTTTTTTTTTTAACTGATTATGTTTTCAGCATATCATTTTATATTAAGATCCGGGCTGTCCAAACTATCCGACTGTTCCAGCTAGCAATACACTGTTTACTGCTTTAATGATTATTTTTACAAATGAGAAAAGAAAATGTTTCCCACTGCCAGAGCCAGTGCTGGCACCAGGGCTGGCACTGGGCCATGACTTCTCTTACTTGATTCTATTCAGTGTACTTGTATCGATCTATTTTTCTTGAGAGACAGAAAGTAGTCCCAGCTCAGTGATAACTTCCAAAAACATTTTGACGACAATATGGAAAGAAAAAAAGGGGGATAATAAAAAGCCATTGTTAATCAAATTGAATCAATTACTATATTTCATCTAAACATTAAATAACAGATACAGATCCATTATCAGAGCAGATATACTAATAATACAGGATCTAATTGTATGCTGTCAAAAAGAAGCATATTTAAATATAAAGCACAGATAATGTAAAAGTAAAGGTAAAAAAGTATGCCATTCCAATTCTAATCACTGAAAGCTAATTTCTGACACTATTTACATAAGAGGAAGTAGGGTTAACAAGAAGTGAACAATCAAGAAGTCAGACAATGTGGAGATGCAGCTTAGTAAGTGGGAGAGTTCCTACTTAACATATGTGAGGGCCTAGATTCTCTCCCAAGGACCACATACACTTAAAACATTGTGCAATGAGAAGAGAAATCTTTTATATAGAACAAAATGAATTCATTTAAAATGACAACTTCATATGTGATGTATCTAAAGTACCAGAAACAAAAATGAAGCAAATTAAATAGACAAATTCGTAATCATCGAGGCACACATTTGATAACCAAGTATATTTTTAAAAATCAGCAGGAATGTATTAGGTTTGAATAGCATTGTTACATATGACTTCACAGGCTAATAGAATTCTATATGCAGCTGATTCAGATGTTCAAGAATGCATGAACTATTAACAAAAAGAACAAACTACATTTGAAATTTTCCATAAATTTCAGTGGAATGAATTTTTTTAAAAAAAGTCAATAGACTCCCCCACGTGTTTGGAAATTAAGTACACATTTTTAAATGATCCACCATTCACCAAAGGGCTCCCATTTGTTCTGAACAATAACAAATACAACACGATGATACTTGTAAGATATGTTCTACCACATTGCTTGTGGTCACTAATCGTCACTGTCAATTTGACTGGCTTTCGAATACCATATAAGCACACCTCTCAGTGTGGCTGTGAAGATGTTTCCAGAAAAATTTAACTGATGGAGAGAATACCCACCCTGACGTGGGCAACCCCATTCTATGAACTGGGACCCTGTACCAAATAAAAGGATATGCCATCAGAGTACCAACACTTATCTGCACATCCTTGCTGACATGTCTCCCAGCCAGGATGGACCATCTCCTCAAACTGTGAGCCCAATACACCCTTCTCTGATCTGCTTTTGTTTTATATATCTCTATCTCTATCTCTATCTATATCTATCTCTATCTCTATCTCTATCTCTATCTCTATCTCTATCTCTATCTCTATCTCTATCTCTATATCTATATCTATATCATCTTCATTCTCCCTACAGTGAGAAAAATAACTGGTTGCCTGAAGGGAACTTTATAGCTTTGAATGTTCATATTAGAAAATATCAAATCCTAAAGTGATCTTCCTTTCCTAGTTATAAAAATCTAGACATATAGAGTAAAATAAAGTTGTTTTAAGTAAATAAGAGTAAGAAATAACAACAAAAACAAGAATAGAAATCAGTCAAACAAATCTTTAAAATTATATTTTTACTTTCATTTTTTTAGGTACATAATGATCCAGTTTCAAAAGTTGTTTCTTTTAAATGGGAATAAAGTTGACAAACATCCAGTAAGACTGATCACCATACAGCAAGAAGTCAAAAACATCCAAGATGAAATAGAGCCAACTCCACGGACANACGTTACAATGGAAAGAAGAAAATGCCACAAACAAACTAAAAATTCTGACTTGAATGGCAAGAACAGACACTTTTAAAACGTAACTTCCAAATGTGATAAATGGGTGAATGTAAAACACATGTATAATTGTTATGCTGTCCAAGCAGCAAACATTTTATTTAGATTATTTGCAGTAAGAAAGTTTATCCAAATGTGTTGAGAGTGAATTTGACCATTTCTTCAAACTCTGTGTTTCTAAAAACTAGATGTTTTGAAAGGGATGAGTTTTCTGAGGCCACATCACCCTGCTACTAGTATCTGAAAAGGCTTTACAAGAGGATTTACAACTCAGGATCTTTCATTGGCATAAAAATTCTTAAGAAAATGTTGATAAGCATCATCCAACCACATTGATCATGGCATTGATTCTGTTTAAAATGTAATATCAATATATTCCCTGATAAAGAAGAAAACTCGTATTATCATTTCAGTAAAAATTCTTAGCAAACTGAAGGTGGGAATTTCCTGGCTCCAACAAAAGGAATCTGAACAACTCAGCACATCCCCAGTGTCTTCCACTAAGACTAGAACTAATCTGTTTGTTTTTATTTATTTTTTGACAACTCTAGTCAACATTGTACTTCTACTAGTATTTCAATAATAACTAAATTCAGAAAAGAACAATGAAAACACTTTAATTAAGACAGAATGTTTTATACGAAGAAAATTCTAGGGAATCTCCACTCAGAGAGGGAGAGAGAGGAAGGGAGAGAGAGAAAATACTTGCATAAAAAGTCTTCATAGATCTACTAGACACCGTATGTAATTGTGTGACTTAAGCAAGACTTGGAGACTCGAGATCAATATACAAGTATCGATTTTTTTTTTTTGTGTACTGTTGCTGAGTAGTTGGAAATTATAATATGAAGGCACAAAACAGAACATTTATAAGAATTTATTTAACAGATTATTTACTCGACTTCCTACATTGAAAATGATAAAATACTGTCAAAAATTAAAGACCAAAATAAATGGAGAATAATACTGAAAATGAGACATGTCACAGTTCAGGTAAAAATCGTCACAGGATGAATACTTCACATGCAACTGGAATCTAGACTGTTTTTTAAAAAAATTCTCATTTATGAATGAAAACATAGGCAACTAACAAAAATCAGTAAAATCTTGGATGATTATTCATAAAAGGATATCGATAATAATCACATGAACATGTAATAAATATGTTGGAGCATGAATATCAAAACATAAAGAAATTATCTTAGTTGTCCATTAGAATGGCTACAATTAAAACTATGGAACTGCTCACACACTGCTGGTGAGCAGTAGCAGAGTGTAACTACCCTGAAAATCATTTGATAGTTCCTCATCACATTAAGCTTATACATAAAGCTTGGCCCCACCGTCTACTCTTAGGCATTGACTTCTCAAAATAAAAACACCTCGACAAAGAGACACATACAGTCACATATGGAAATGTCCATAGCGACTTAAATCACAACCCTAAAAATGAGAATGTATCTAAATATCTTTTGAAAGAAGCTCATATGTGAGCTGTGATGTATTCATCCAGTAGCTTCCTGCTCACAACAAATAGAAACAAAGTGCAAACACTTGCTGCCTCACGAAGGAGTCCAATAGAATACATGCATCCACTCAAGGAGTAAATAAAGCCAGTTCATGCAGATGAAATCAGCATGATGACTGCTTTGAGAGGAAGAGAGATTGATCGAGCAAGGTCATGGAAGCAAGCTTCTAGTGCGTTTAGTCTCCCTTTAGATACAGAAGGCACGGACTCATATTACTTGTCAAAGTGTATATTCATCTATATATTTTAGCTTCTGTGCTTTTTTTCCCCTGTGATTAGATCTCAATAAAATCAAGAGATATTTATGCAGAAATCTTTGTGTGTGCCTGAAACAAAACCATTTGCTTGCCCAGGGGTGCAATCTTTCTCTCTCTCTCTCTCTCTCTCTCTCTCTCTCTCTCTCTCTCTCTCTCTCTCTC
>NC_034592.1:37825676-37831290 GCF_900095145.1 Mus pahari | reverse complement strand
CACACACACACACACACACACACACACACACACACACACACACACACACATTTGGATTTGAATGGGCTTTTCTTATCCCCTGTAATGGCATTTTTGTTGTTGCTGCTGCAACAGGAATACCTTACAAAAAGAAACAAAGGGGACTGGGACTACAGCTAGACTCTGAATGTCCTGGGTGTTTCCACATCCTAGCATGGATGTGCAAAGTCTTAAGTCCAATTTCCCACCTCACACAAACACACATGCCTGCAAAAGCACCTTAAGATTTCTTTGGCTCACAGTTTGAGTTACAGTCCATCTAAGTGAGGACGAAACATCAGGCTCATGAAGCAGCCAGTCACACTGCCCCTTTAGTCAGGAAGCAGAGAGAAATGAGTGCTCCTGCTCGGCTCCCTTTTCCTTTAAATTCAGACTGGAACTCCAGGCCAGGAGATGGGTGTTTACTCAGTAATTAAACTTTTCTGGAAATGTCTTCATAAACCTATGGGTGTGTGCTTCTATTGTGACTCTAAATCTAGGCAAGTTGGGAAAGAAGATCACCAATTGCAATGATTTATAAATAGTATTAGTTGTATAAGACAGGAGTCTGTTCCTTTCTCTGCCAATATTCTTAACCTGTCATGAAGTGAAATTTGTAAGTACAAGCATGTAAACAATCTAGGACTTAGGAAGGCTTCATAATCCTGGGCTGGGATCCTGGATTCATGGTTTCTCAGTGACAGGCAGTTGAATACATAGTTCCTTCTACTGATCTACAAAACAATCTGCTTATAGGACATGGTATCAATAGTCATAAAAGATCTCAGAGGCATACAGACCATCCCTCCAAATGTAAGATGGAGAACTTGATGCCAGACAGGTATTTGCCCAGGAACACAGAGCTGCTCAGTGACAATTTGAGACTGAAATGGCAATGACTTTATTCCCAGTACAGTGTCCAATCACTATATCTGGACACTTCTCTCAGCCATTATTCATCATTCTCAACCCAGAAATCTCCCAGGACGTTCACTCCAAACACTAACTTTAGTCTCTCCAACCCTTTTAGGGCTTCCTTTGCTATATATTCATAGTTTTAACCGTGTATGCCCCACTTGTGTGCCTTGCTGCTGGTGTGTTGGGACTTGGGTAACCTCACCTAATCTCAGCCCAGTCTGATGACATGGAATACTCCCGAGAGCAGGCACTCGGTTGATTCCATAGAGTTGCCATGACAGCTCAGGTTCATTCTGATGCATTTTTGCAGTGTTATGAAACTATACACGAGAACAAACTGTGCCAGCCTAAAGCTCAGTAAATATTTATTCAGATCGATGGCCACATAATATATGCTGGTAGCAACTTCTTGAACTAAGTCAGAATTGAGAGAAATGACATTATGGATATATTAGGACCTCTTATTTGTTTCTAAAGGACAGAACAATCCCCACCCCCATACAATTTATACAGCTTGTTAGTCACCAGACATGACATCATAATGCTTACATATTCATTCAACCTATGGTCAGTCTGCCCTGCTTTGGTGACAGTGATGATGTGACCTACAGAAAATCTTACATAAGAGCAAGGATAAGGCTGAGTCATTTGTCCTCCACTCAGATGGCAGGTTCCAAGGTGCTAGCAGTCACCTCACAATGAAATAGAAATGATATTTCAGCTAGCACTGGAGAAGTGGGACCTTGCAAAGAGAGTTCCAGAAGCCATGAAGGGAAAAGGCAGAGGGCCATAAAGATCAGATGTTTGTAAAAGGCATGGCTTTTTGTTTTCTAATTTTAAATATCTAAGTATTTGTTTTAG
Source organism: Mus pahari (assembly GCF_900095145.1). Classification (NCBI taxonomy): domain Eukaryota; kingdom Metazoa; phylum Chordata; class Mammalia; order Rodentia; family Muridae; genus Mus; species Mus pahari. The sequence continues at coordinate 37,829,493 of NC_034592.1, read as the reverse complement.
TGGGGTGGGGATCAGAGGACAACTTTCAGGGGTGAGCTTTCTCCATCAACTGTGTGAATACCAGGGATGGGGCTCAGGTCATCAGATATGTAACATGTATCAAATTCTAGCAGGATTTTAGCCAACTATGTCAAGCATTCTCCCCACCCCCAACATGCCCCTTCCAGCTAAGTCCCTTGGTCTTTCTATCTTTCTTTCTTGTATAGAAACTAAGGATGAAACTCCAGACCTCACACATGTAAGACTCTACTAATAAGTTACATCTCAAATCTTCTCTCTGACTTTTATTTTGAGTCAAGGACTTACTAGATTGCCCAGGCTTGCCTTGTACTGACTCTGTGGCCCAGACAAGCCTGAAACTTGCAGTCCCTCAGACTTGTGCCAGTAGATCTGACAAACCTCTTTAAAATGCAGCAATTGGGGCCCAAAAGATGGCTGATGACTTCCAGTTTGCTCCCAGGACCTGTGTGTTGGATGGAACCAAGCAAATGTAAAACAAAACAAAACAAACAAACAAACAAACAAACAACCAGTAAATCAGTGTTTGTCAGACTTTAATCTGGTCCTACATGACCTTGAACACTCTTACGTCCTGTCTTTAACACTTTTGTGTATTTCATGAGTTGCCTCTTCTTCCAAGAGGAAGGAATAGGAGTCTAGTCTCAACTTACAACCTGAAAAATATGCAAAAATTAACTGGAAACACCCTTTAGGCTTAGAAAACAATGCATTTTTGAAAAATGTAATGGAAGGAAACTGGTATCATTATACTTCTGTTTCTGTTTTGGAAAGAGCCAGCACTGTCATTTTCTGCTGTCGTTACCACACACTCGGCGACCACAGTGCATTCTCCCCTTGCTGGCTGAGAACAAGCTCCGCTGGAGTCAAATTGATTGTGTCAGAAGACCACTCCTCCTCATCCACCTCACCTTCGAGCCTGCCCCTCTAGAGAGCTCATAAGCTCTGGGCCAGGAAACATCACGGAACAAATCTAACGACTAATAAAGACAGCTTTAATACATCTATTGAACACATAGAACTATTACAGAAACAACAGAGACTTAGACAGCACTTGCTGGGTTTCTCTTCAAGGTCGCTGCCTGTTCTCTAGTTCTGAGCCGAGAACAGCTTTAGAGAGCCCCTGCCTGTTTTCCTTTGCTGGTTCATGGTATTGTTTATCTGAGAGAAGCAGTTCACCTCTCTGCCCCAAATACATAGAGCGAGTGAAACAAGTTCTTTGTCAAATTTGTTAACAACAAAAAACAAAAACTTGGGGGGGGGAGTGGGCAAATCAAGATTAGATACCCCAGGCCCCTTTTTCAACATTTATTTGCTTGTGTGTAAGCGAGTGACTGTTGTCAAGCTGTCCCAGTCAGCTGCCTTTTGCTTTCTCACTCTGAGACTAGAAATGGTCAGATAATGGCTATGGGATATTTCACGTATCTAATAGTTTTTAATGTAACAGTTATTTCTGTTGCATTAAGCAAGCACAGATTCCAATTAAGTTTTTACATACCAACTAGTTAAGTAGTTTGGCATAAGAGACAAGGATTTCCAAATGGGGATTTTTTTTTCCCCACCCAGAAACTTAATAGTATATCTCTCCTGAAGTCTTGAGTTAAAATATCAAACACCACTTGGCCACTCACAGGGCCAACAATAACACACTCAGCGTATCTCTGGAGATTGGCAGTGAAGCTCCGGCAGTGCTGAGAGGTGGTCTGATCTGTTCACAATAAAGCTTTTGCTTTCCTCTGGCTGTACCTAAAACATCCAAAAAGATATTTCTCTAGAATTTACTGCATGCACTTCTCAAAGAGAGCAATCAAAAACAAAACAAAACAAAACAAAATAACCAAGAACAACAACAACAACAAAAAAAAAAACCACAAGAAAAAAATGTTTTCTCCCGAAAGTCATTCTCAAATATATTCTTCATATTCTGTTTATCAACTAATACAAAGTATAGTTGAATACTTGTCAAATTAAGCAGTCACCCAGGGTGATGATTCTGTAGTAACCTGCTGTCTGTTTTCTTTTTTCTTGGAAATAATAAAGTATAGAAAATGGCATCAAATAATTGAAAACTTTTAAAAAGAGGCGGTTGGAAAGGATTATATGTGACCTAAAATCCATAGACCAAAATGTATAAGTTGCGGGTCACTGCAGAAGGCAACTGTGCTATGAACAGAGAAAAGGGTGATCAGTTGGCCAATCATTCAGATTCACAGGGCAGTGTTTTCCATTGGCTACAGAGAAGCCTAAGTCCACGTGGTACTGATAATTGTAATAGCATTAGTGAGGACAAACAAAACCAGTTACTTCTACCCGGACTGGAGTATTCTTACCACACTGCCAGAAAAATGACCAATGCCCTTAGCTAGGGCACATAGGCAAACTCTCAAGAAGATAATTAAATAAAAATATTCCTTTCCGTAGAAACATAATCTTCCCAGAAAGCAGATTTGGCCTATTGAATAGCATTTTCTTTTTACAGAAAACAACAACAGAAAACAAACAAACAAACAAACAAATAAATGCTCCTCTGCTGTTAATGTGTGGAGCTAGTACAGCGAGCATCTTCTGACAGACGACCCCACAAGAGACATCAGTGTCATCGACACTTCTCAGTATAGAAAAGTCCGTGTTTAGGCTGTGGCCCTTATTCTCCACAGCTTGGAAGCTATTTGCTATCCATTGCTTTGTTAAGCTCTCAGAGAGCACGCCTATGAGTCATGTCCATGTTATCTGACATAATGTCTTGGAGGGTACCCTGCTCCCTTTCTTGTTTTGATGTCAAATTTCTCTCTGCTCCTGGGTTACACCTGCCCGTGACCTGTGCCTTCCCCACACGGGGCACTCGGGTTTCAAACACATCTGCTGACGCTCAAAGACAGACAGGTGACCTGTGTAAACAATTAGGATTACGCTTTAGCACACTGTGGGCATATCTGTATGAGCTATCTGTGGACACAATAAACTTGGAATGTGGAGCGGGGTGAGCTGCCGTGTGTTTCTAAACAGTAACATCTTAAAGTGTAGGCCCACAATTTTCTAAGCAACTTTATTGTGCAATGTAAAGGAGTGAAATAATGGTAACTCATTTCCTGTAAGGAAGAAAAGAGAACTCCAAGGTCAGACAGTATGTAGAGTGGGAAAGTCAGAATTAAAATGGAAGTTCCTCATAGAACAGCACAGAGCTCTTGTTCTCTTACCTCTTATTCTCTTGTTCCCTTGCCACCCCCCTCCCATCTCCTCTCTTTCCACATGACCATGACAGCCCTCTACTTCTCTACTTCTCTACACTTCTCCCTCTCTCTGCCTTTCTACAATAAACGCCTTAAAGCCAAAAGAGAAAAGAAAGAATATTGTGTCCAATATTCTCAGTTAAGATGAGACTTCATCCAGGAAGCCAAGCTACAGAAAAGTGCAGACCCAGATCCAGTCCCAGGCCCAGAATCATCTGTTTGCCTCCTTGTTCATTCATATATATATAATCATGCTATGACCCTGATTTATGCCCTTCTGTGACTGGTTTCAGGTGACCCTTCCTAGAAAAGTCCAGACGCTAAGACTGGTGACCCAGTCCCTGCTCTTCCTGGTGTCTCCCTCTACTGATGCTTTCCTTCAGTGGGCCTCAGTCTGTCCCTCCTTCTGTTCCTCAAGCCTGCCAAACACTTTCCCTCCGTCTGACCTTCCTGCTGTCTCTTCCTGCATGCAGCAGCCTGCTGTAAGGCCTGCTCATGGCTGATTTCTCCTCCTCCTCCTCCTCATCCTCCTCCTCCTCCTCCTGCTCCTGCTCCTCCTCCTCCTCCTC
>NC_034592.1:37794404-37825356 GCF_900095145.1 Mus pahari | reverse complement strand
CTGCTCCTCCTCCTCCTCCTCCTCCTCCTCCTCCTGCTCCTCATCCTCATCCTCCTCCTGCTCCTCCTCCTCCTGGAATCCATCTCCAAAGAGACACACTGAGAAAGCACCACTAAACTTTGCTTTCTCACAGAATCCTGGTTAGCATTACAGAGCTCAGCACATTTATTCTGATTTGTGTACTCTCTTCCTTATGTTTTATTGAGCACTGTCTAAAATGTATCCTCTGTGGGACCAGAAGAAAATTTCATGTTTATTGCCCTATTTGAGGCTCCTAGAACAGTGCCTGGCATATAGCAGGCACCTAATAAATAATTACTAAACTAAATGTTTGGGTGTTAAAAGTATGTTCAAAAGACAAAAAGAAAGAATTCATTTCCTAGAAATACTCAAATCTGGTGGCTTCAGGAAGTTGATTTTCTACTCAGTCACACATCTATTACATTTCACTTAGCAGCTGGCAAATTTCTGGAGATTCAGGTCACCTGGTTTCTAAAAATATCTATCCACTGTGATTCCAGATCAATCCCTGGGGAGTGACTATACTACTATTAGCAGGAGTAAACTCCTTTAAGCCTGGAAGCCTGCCAGATCATTGGCAGTGTATTATTTGGTGCTCAGATATAGCTTAGATGATAAATTATCTGATGTCCAGTTCATTAACAAGTTAACTAAAAATAACTAATAATTAATTGTAGGTAAGGGGACTTTGACCATATAAACTACATCAATTCAGGAATGTGGAAGGCCAAGTCATCTCTCTGGAAGGGGAAGTGTCATAGGTTAAAAACAAGAGAAAACAAATATGCGCCCACTTATTAGTAAGTTGACCAGGATTCACCGAGACATGAAACTTGGTTCTGGGCAAGCAAGTGGGAGCTATAGAGAAATACCAAGTACAGTCAGACACCATTACCAATGCCTTCACGTACCCTATTTTAAAGAAAATAAAGCTAAGGCTTACAGAGGTGAAATAACTACTCCAATGTCACTTAGCCAGAAGATGTGATGCTCAGGGACTAAACACACCTCTGCCTGAAAGCATGCCCCCACTGCTTTGCCCAATCTCCCTCAACCACATAAACAGCTTAACGAACATTTCCTGCACTAGTTAGGTTAGGGAAATGCTAGGATTAAACTCTATGAAGTTTCCCTCTGTGACATGACAGTGCAACCTAAGACTTTAAGAGATGATACTGGGGGCAGGCGAATAAAGCTCTTCCAAGCAAATTTTGGCAAATGCAGACATGTGACCTCGGCCAGCTTTGCCCTTTCCATGGTCAGCCTGTATAAAACACACCTATCCCCAAAGATAAGAGTCAGGACTGTCCTTTAGGGGGCGACTCCAAGATTCTCAGGTCTGAAAGAAGTAAGATAGCATCCTAGGTCCTGTGATTTCATGATTCTAGTAATTCACTTTGTATTCAGTCACTATACTCTCCTAAAAGGGTTGTGTGTCTATGTGTGAGTACTTATACATATGTGTTTGATAGCACTAGCTATCTTCCTCAATTTCTATCTACATTATCTTTGAGTCATGGCCTCTCACTGAATCCTGAGTTCCTCAATTTGACTGTATTGGCTGGCTAGTAAGCCCTAAGGATTCTCTGGGTCTGTCTCTGGTATGCCTCCTTATATGGGTGCTGGTGGTAAAATTCAAGTCATACTGACAGACCAAGCCCTTCACAGACTGAACTATCTTCCCAGACACCTTCACTACAAATTTAATAACTGAAGCCTCTGGCTGTCGGAGTGACCGGCAATGAAGACACTGTTCTCAGAAAACGAGAGAACAAAAACAGTCTTTTATGTTTGTCTCTTCTAAGACTTGTTGAACGGGAGACTTGGAATGACTGGAGTACGTGTGTGGAGGAGGGGAGTTCCTAAATTTTCCACAACGGGCATGTGTGCTTTTTAAGTCCAACGCCTTGATTCCTAGGTGAAGGAGGGTACTGCTGAAGGGAGCAAAGAGTGCTTATACCTCTGGTTCCAGAGTTGTCACAGGACGAGTGGCGGTTGCCACCAAGTTTCTAATAGTTTTCGTCATCTCTCTTTTTTTTCTTGCCCCTGCACCCATTCACATTATCATGTCACTCCCCAAAGCCTCCTCTGGAATATCTGAAACTAACAAGTCCTCTACAAAGACCAAGGAAAACCAGTTCTGGTATTTGAAATAACCCATCTATGTTATTATGTACCTGCCTAGATATATAGATTTAGATGATATAGATATAGATATAGATATAGATATGATATTATGGGTTTGGGAACAACAACTTAGCCTTTCCCTTCCAAGATTTACTTCTGTATTATTAATTTGATTGGGAAATAGTTTTTTATTTTCACAAATGATGACGAGGCTTCTGGAGGCGAGCCCCCTTGGAAAGCAATTTGAAAGAAATTCTAATGCAAATCCATGTGCACAGATATCTGCTTCCCTTCACCCTGGCCCTGAACAATCTATCCATCCGCAAATCCTGCCTGGCGCCTTCAGGTTATGTCAGAACCTGGGTCTGCAAGCTATCCTGCACACCACCCTAGAGGGCGCGCTGCTTACACTTTCCGCCAACGAGGCGTCCGCGCTGACTCCCAGGCTCCATAAAAGGGGAGGAGGCGGATCGGTTTCCTTCTCTCATTGAGAAAGCGGAGCGGATTGGAAGGCTGGGCGTATAAAGCGGCGCCGAGAGCGTGAAACAAAGCAGACCGATCGGAATTGGACTTGGGAAGAGAGGCGCGGAGTCAGGCAGAAAACTTGTTGGAGAGGAGTAAAGAGCCGCTGCCGCTCCTCCTCCACTCGGCTGTGCTTAAAGGGGTTCCCTCCGGCCTTGCGATTTATTTTTATATCTGCTTTTTATAGAGAGAACTATATATATATATTTTTTCTTCTAAAGAGACAATTCCTGTTCCAAGAGAAAATAAGGCAACATCAATGAAGGAGAGAAGAGCCAGCCAGAAATTATCCAGTAAATCTATCATGGATCCTAATCAGAACGTGAAATGCAAGATAGTAGTAGTGGGCGACAGCCAGTGTGGGAAAACCGCGCTGCTCCACGTCTTCGCAAAGGACTGCTTCCCCGAAGTGAGTGTGACCGGCACGTCTTTGAGGGGAGCGGCTGGTGGGGGTCCCCTGTCTGGAAGACAGCGTCGCTTCTCCTGCTTCACTGATTTTCTTGAAAATCTTTCTCATGCCCAGCCGGCCTCTGCCGCCACACGGCTGGGAAGCGAAAGTGTCCCGCCAGTACCCAGGGCTCTTGGCCCCAGAAACTTGCTGATTTCAGTGTGGGAGGCCGGGTGGGGAGACCTGGGTGGGCTATCGGGAGGGGGCTGCGTGTTTACTGTGTGGGGAGTGTGCGGCTGTTGGTGGTGGTGGTTTTTTAAAATTGGGGGCTTGGGTGTTTTTCAAGTGTTCGATCTGCGGGTCGTGTTTTTAATAATCTCTTTGCCACCTTTCCTTCCTCTCCTGTCCCTTTCGTTGGCCCAGAATTACGTCCCTACGGTGTTTGAGAATTACACTGCCAGTTTTGAAATCGACACACAAAGAATAGAGTTGAGCCTGTGGGACACTTCAGGTAAGACTCAGTACACCGCGTGGCGGTCTGAAGCGGTGCGCCCCGGGGCTCGGGATCTGGTGCCCTGTCTGCTAATGTGGCTCCTTGAGGGACTTCCAGCCGGAAATGTTATCCTTTCTGGGCAGGGGCGGCAGTGGGGGTGATTGTGGTCTTGGGGACAGGAGGACGCTAGGTGTCCGGGGTGACCCTGCTGGAGGAGCCTCTGGTGACCGCATGGCCTTGTGTTGTCCTTCCCTGGAGCCGTGCCGGAGCGGGCGGCCAGGGTGGCCCAGTGCTGGAGCATACAGAGCAGCGTGGAAGCCCTCCCGCTCGCCGAGGAAGCCTCTCGTGGGTGTCCCCAGCCATCTGGTCTCGGGGCAGGGGCTCAGGATGAGCTGGGAGAAGATCCCCGAAGCCTCCGGGTTGCGTGGGGGGTTCCAGGCTGAGGGAGATGGGTGAATGGCCGGAGCCAGCGCCCGTGACGCCTACTGTGAGGAATGCGCTGGTGGTGCCGGCAGCGGCCACCGCGGGGCCTCCGCCCCCGCAGCCTCTGTGCCACCGGTGCAGAGAGGCTTCTGCGGTCGCCCGGGGATCACTCGGTGCCAGCTCTCCGAACATACCACTCCCCTACCCTTTTGCGTCGGTCTCGCCCGCCTGCAGAGCCGCAGGCAGCACCGATCGCCTTTGACCTTCCTGTCTACTTGAATTATTGGCGCCTTGGTGGGTTCGGTCCGGAGGTCTAGGGTTCAAGGCCGGGTTGTTGCCTTCCCATGCGCCCACCCACCAACGTGGCACAAGGTGGTGGGGAGGGCAGATCTCCTCGGGCGGGAGGGCTGGCAGCCCCAGCTGAGTTCGGGGAAGGGGCAGTGAGGACTGAGCACCCCTCCCCGCCCCCCTGCATCAAGCCCGGCCAGAGGCTCCTCGGGAGAAACGCCTACTGCTAGTAGAAACCGTACCTTCTCCAGAGGAGCAGAAGCTACCAATCTGGGAGGGGAAAAGCCGGTGCTGGTGGGGAACTGGGCTGCCAGACAGATTCGGGCGAAACTGGCGAGGAGGAGCGCACAAGCGCCAACACGCAGGGTTGCTGTCAGGCGGGGTGGCCCGAGGTGGAGCCGTGCTCAACTGGGAGTGGCCTCGTAGAGCTTCATGGAGCTTCCCACACCCTGGGCTGGAACCTCTGAGGACTTGGGGAATTAGACAGTGGGAGGAAGGGGCCAAAGTCCCAAGATCTCCAGAGGCAGCCCCCAGCACAAAGGCTAGAAGAAAGACTAGAGGGAAGTCTTGCACCGGCGCCTCTCACGGTCGGTGCCAGATGCTCAGACTGCAGCAGTAAGAAGGATGGATCAGTTTCCCTCCGGAGAGTCAAGCTCTTCCTTGAGCTGCGCCAAGGGCGTTTTTTTTTGTGGTTTTTGTTGTTGAGATTGCATACGCAGTCTTGATACTATAGAGAAAATGTTGATGGAATTCTAGTGGTTTATTACTAGTTTCGATCATAAGAATTATTACACAGCCTAGTATTTTATTAGGCTCCTGTTCTCAGACATATTATGGTAATTGTCATGCCTAGTGCGCCGGACAGCTGGTGTGGTACCAACAATTAGCACCAGCATCCCCCCCTCCCCCCCTCCCCACCCAGCCCCGTTTGGACTTAGACTCGATAAGAATTATTTAGGGGTGGATTGAGGCAGTGCAGTGGGTCTGATACAGTCTTTGATACAAAGCTGTGTTTCAATCTCAGCTCCTGGTTACCAGGGATTTCTGTGTGCAAATCCTCTCCCTCCCTGGGTCTCATTTTCATCTTGTGTAAAAAGAGGGCAGACGCTGGGCTAGATAATGTGAAGATCTCTTCCCAGCTATGCTTCCTGGCTTTCGTGTAGTGGACAGGCAGATTTTTTTTTTTTTTTTTGGTTTCCCAGGCTGTTGGTTGGCTTCAGCTCCTAGTCTCAGTGGATCTGGCATCCCGTGCTGAGGTTCTCACAGCCTGCAAACCGAGCCAGATTCCGGGCTGAGCCGGGCTGCTTGGTGGATTTAGGAATGAGACTATTTGGATAAGGAAGGGGGATGGGTAGGCTCCTAGGAATGCCGGCTTATAAATCCGTGTCTCCAGCTCCAAGAGCCACAAAACCACCAACAGATTTTAGATTAGGTGCCCAAAGGCCAAACTTGCCACCTCCTTCCTTTGCTTTTTCCAGGGGCTAGCAAATAAAACGAATGTGTATGAATGGTTTATAGTGAGAAGTCAATGTGAATATCACTTCAGATATTTTCAAGCCTTACTCAGCAACTATACAGTTCAGTCTCTGCACTTAGCAGAATGTCTTGCATACAGTAGTCACCCAATAAAACCTAAGGACTGAGCAAATTATAATGATATGCATAGTTGTTAAGAAGATGGGGGTTCCTGGTATTAATTAGCACTGAATTGCCTTTGCCTTAAGATTAGCAACTTCATAAATATTGCTTTTCATCAAATTAAAGTTAATCACCTGAAATGAAATCAGTAGTAGTGACATAATGACATATTTTTATTTAGTAAAAGAAAACCCTATACCTATTTCTGTAAGATCAAAAGGATTAAAAGCTGATTGCAACAGTATTGCACTGCAAAATTATCCAGTTATGAAACCTTACTTAAAATTTAGATTCAGACAAATGAAAAAAGAGGCATGGGGAAATATTTGAAATTACTATTATGTTGTTTGTGTAGTGAGATGTTAGGTAATTAAACACAGTGGAGCATTGCTTAAATTCTAGAAATAGGTTGTTTCTACTGAAAGTGGCTTGCCACTCAGAGTTAGGGTGCCTCTAGCAGGAAGTTCATGCTTCCGAGTAACTTTACTATCTTTCCTATTCACTTACTTTTCCTGACAAGTTCCTGGAGCTTTCTCCCGGATTGTTTGACATTTTTTTTTCTGCCTACAAAGACATTGTTTTGTTGAGGCCTGAAAATAATTGCATATACTTTATGCCTCTTTATACATTTGATTTTCCCCAACTGCTACCAGCTTATCTCAGGAGAGAAGATCCAAGCCAAGTTTCTGGATCTCTAAATGTCATTTTTTTTATCCTCTCCCAAGACTGTGTGGGAAGAGATTTAGATTGGGAAAACTGGGTGGAGAGAGAGTACCAACTTTGCCCTTTGGTTGCATGGCTATTGTGTTTGACCTTCCAGTGGGGGAACACACATCTAGGAAACAATTCTTTATGGGTTTTCTGTGTGTGCGAACCACATCTTCTAAGTGGCCTGCTTCCCCCTGAAGCAGTCATATGATCGAGTCATATGAGCGAGTGTAAGCAAAAGCTCCGAATTAGAATGGAAAAATATCAAGTGGAAGTAGGATCTGAGGAAAGGAAGCCATTCATTTCTCTTCTGGGAGCCCAGGCAGGTAATATTTCCTTCTTTCTGCACTTCTTCCTTCCTTCTGCATCCACTGTAAGCAAGCCCTCTGTTAGACAGCATAGGAACCAGGGCTGCCAGCCTAGGATGCACTTACTCTTGAACCCTACCTAATGGCTTCTTCTAACTGGTGGCTTCATGTACTTGCCTACCCTGCTTTCCCAGTAGAGCACCAAGCAGTCTTTAGGTTCAGTCTTTCTGTCTTTCCCCCAAGTACTCAGATTACAACAGCCACAGTCAGTGTCAGTGGACTCGCATGGCTACTTAAAATACTCCAAAAATAACGAACTATCATATCTGTCAGGAAAATCGAAAGTGAGGGATTTCTAAAGGGAGTTTGGGGTCCATGTCTTCTTCTCACTGAGGTAGAGTTTCTTTTCCTTATAAAATGAGCTGATCTAATGGTTGCAGAAATGTGCTGGGAAAATATTCAAATTTTCCCAATGAGTTTTGAGAAACAGGGAGGGGGTGGGGGAGTAGGCTTGCTATCCTAAAGTGATACTGAAACCAAAGTAGTTCTAAGTTCTAATAGCTTGTGCTTCAAAATCTGCAACACTTGCCAAACGGAGAAGCAATTTGTAACATAAAGCCAAATGCCTACTAATAATAGAAAGTTAGTCATTTAAAGATCACCATATCTTTTCCTAGGAACTTGATGGCAGTGTAATTTCTGCATCCATGATTTAGGGAGTAATAGTCGTCCTTGTCAGCTTTTAGCTTGAGCAAGTAAATGCACGTTTTATTTAAGGTGTATTATTAGTTTTAAATATTCAGTTCAACTGCTGATTCCCAGTTGATAACTGTGGTATTGCCCTGTGAAAACTCTTTTGAATCTTAATGTGCTATGAACCTCTTTCAGGTCCTGAATACTAAACTTAGCACTTCCTGTATCTGTTTGTAGCATTAGTAACTAAAAACAATATATTCTCTACATATTAACATAAAGCAACAGACAAGAAAAAACAACCTAGCTACTTTCCTTGGAGGAAGGTCTTCAGAATCAATATAAATCTAACTACACTTGTATATTTCCTCCGCTTTTAAAAAGATCAAGCTTGAAGGCCAGTGCCCTAATGGAAATGGTTCAACAGTTTTGGAGACTCATCTACATATTAATCAAGAAAAGCCATTTTAAAAGGAGATTAGAGTTCCCTTTTTGTGATTTAAGATATAAATGAACACATCTGGGCAGGCCAGGAAGTTATGATTGTCAACTGTTAGGGCACAGTTTACCTCTGCAAAAGCTGCTGAGACTCTGATGGGGGTGGGCGTGGGCGGTACTGAGCCAGTCAAGAATAGCTAGGTCCTCACACTGCTTACATTCTAGTTAGGGCAAGCAAGCAAACAACAATGTTGCGAATATGGGTGAAAATGTAAAATACCCATTCTTTCTCCAGGGTGAAGTAAGAAGCCCAGAATAAGTATAGGGTGCAGCTAGGAAGAAATAAATGCCTGTGCGCTTGGACAAGGCAAGGATCTTTCCCAGGGCATCTGATTATGAGTACTCCATAGGTGAACAGGGAGACCCGGAAACAGAAGATGGGCTTTGGTGGGAATGGATTCGCCCACTGCGCAAAGACTAAAGAGGGTTCAGTACCTGTGCTCACTCTGAGTCCCCAGCTCAGGTCTTCCTGTCCCTTAAAGCCCTCCATCATTCCAAAGCTCCTCTACAAGTTCACTCAGATCTTCCAAAGTTCTTAAACTCTCTTTTACTTTAAAACATGCTTAAATTTAATGGTTATCAGGGAAAAAAAACCAAAAAACAAACAAACAAACAAACAAACAAAAAAAAACGGTTGTCAAAGTTGAGATTTCTGATCTAAACTTCTTAGAGGTAGGCTAAGAGTTTACAGTTTTTAATCTGCATAACAGAACAAACTATAAAGAACCAGATGTTTCACAAAGCCAGTATGATCCTTGGAACTTAGGGTTTTGAAATCAGGTCCGGTGTAAACTGAGCGTTCATACACTGAAGTGTGGGTGAGCAATAGACAAAGAGCATCGACCCCTCGACTTTCCTCTTTTTCCTTCTCCTTCTGCTTTATTCAAAATCCATTTAGTGCTCATTTTGCCTCCAATTTGGTTTCTCCTCAGCTGTTCATTGGAGTAAGGCATCCAGATTGGTCATTCTAATGTTCCTAAAAGAACCAGGTGTTTCGTCAGTAGTACAGTTCTCTTACATGGAAGCAGGACACCGTGGACACCAGTGTGGTCCACCCAGCTCAAGATGCATGGTTGGGCTGTGCCAGAGGAGTCAACTGGGCCTCTCCCATTTTTTGATGTCCTTGATATGTCTTCTGGTTTGTTACATATTGGCAACATTCACAGAGCTCCTTTTGGCAAAAATTCAGACTTTTCTGACATAGAATGCAAGCTGCTTCAAAAGTTTGGCCAGGTGTTGAGCACATTGGGACTGAAACGCAAGCTTCATGTTATCATATGAGACCAGGGGAATCTACTGGAGGGACCCCATGCTCAGATAATGGGGCTCTCACCGAGTGTGGGAAGCACAATAGAATAGCTTCAGTCTGGAGTGAATGATAATGCGAATTTTTAAAAAGTATCTGTATAATCTTACTCATTCAAGCTCTGTGGTTCCTCATGGTTCCACTCTCTGTAAAATGTTATTATTTTTAAGTATCCCAAGATTGAGAACTTGTACCAAAATTGTATTTAGAACCACCAAATAGCAATGTTAGTTCTACCCACATGAACTGATATCCACCTGTGCATCTGCACCACCCCCAGAAATAGAAAACACTGAGGTTTTTTTTAGAAACACATATCTGCCCACATGTTTTCATAAGAGCTCTTAATAATATATAAGAGTCTGATACAAATGAAATACCCCTGCTGGGCCGGGTGGTGATGGCTAATTGGGGCCTGATGAATGCGATGCAGGTAGTTGAGGAAGACCTGAGTCTTACATTGAAGCAGAGTCTCAGGGTCTTGTCCAGGCTTGACTCACATTCCTGAGCCTCCTCCTCTTGTACAACTTCCCTTCCAGCCATGGCCTCTCTTGCTGCCTTGCTTCCCCTGTGCTTTTAATGAACGCTTAAAATAACAAATTTTATTGTTTAATTTCTGCCCAAAGTATCCACTATTCCTAACTTCCTTATCTTGGTAGCAATTCCTTAGAGGAAAAATTTTCGACTTAAAAAGTGTGAGGTCTTACACTTTTTAAAAGATTCAGTGAAGAGGATTTTCAGTGTGTAGACTTTAGAAAGATAAAGTTTCTTGGTGTTTGAGCTGGTTTTGCAACAGGTCCAAAGGTCTCCCTTTTAGGCATGGCTCTTGGTCCATATATGTTTAATCATGTACATATATGGTGTGTTGTATCTCTGCAGCGCGGTGACTTCAGCAGGCAGGTATGTGTTTGAAGAATTAGTTTCTAGGTGAGGCACTTTGTGACTATTCTTGGGCTGGAAATTTTCCTCTCAGCCCAAATTAATGATCTTGAAGACAGAGGTGGAGTAGACCTGCAATTTCAAAAGTCTGTCAGAACTTTTCTGATGGTTGCCGACCTCGAGCAACAGAGAACCCCTCCCCCCCCCCAGCGCATGCTTATTCTAATCCACGCCTGGATAAAGCCTTTCAGCTTGGCGTGGGGGGTGGGGGTGGGGGTGGGGTGGACTTGGATGGAGTGAGACACTTGTTTTGTTTATTGTCCAGTTACAGCTTTATACTAAAGCAGTTCCCTGCAATTTGCCAATGGAAAGTTTGGTAGGTTATTTAAAAGGGGGGCCTTAAGTGCAGTGCTGTGTCTTTAAGGAAGATGCTGCCCTGGAAATATCAGGGAATAGCAGGAAGCCCCTTCCACATGCCAAGGAAGTTTTATTTGACAAGCAAAGCTTCATCTCTGGATTTATTGGGCTTTAACTATGGTACATTCTTAGGTACTGAAGTGCAGGCTGAGCACACGAGGACCCACTGTGTTTGATTGAGCACACCGTAAAAACCTGTTCCGTTAGCACCTTCCAACCTTAAACTAGAATCAATAGAAATCAGTGTTTCTGGAAGCCTGCCTTCCCAAGGTGCCGTGGGACTTCTCCAGCTGCGGGATGCAGCAGGAGTCCAGGGCTGGCTTTGTTCTCTCTTTGAGGGCTTACTCTCCACTCTTTGGAGTCTCCTCTGTCTCCGGGACTCCTCAGTTGACAGGGCATTCCTAGGATTCTTCCCACACATGCCTGTGGTGATCCGCGCCTTGCTTGCCGACTTCCTTTGTGCAAGTCACAGGGCACTGTAGAGAAGATCACAGAGCAAAGGGTCCCTCTTACCCACTGAACTGTGAGATCTTTCCTGTTAGAACAGTTTTCTAAGTTCAATTTTCTTACTATGAAAAACATAGAGACAATAGTTTGGGGTGGGTTTTTTTCCCCCATCCAGGAAAAAAAAATCTTAACCTTAAGTTTTCATAAAATAATGAATAAATTATCTTCTATGGCAAGTTACTCTTCTCGTTGGTGGTCGAATTACAGTTATGAGTTTGAGGATCCGTTTTATTAGAGCCCTTGGGCACTTGTTGATCAAAAAGCTGCATTGTTTACTGCAGGGGGTTGGACTGAGCTCAGATCAAAGCCCTGTTCCTAATTAGATCTTGTTAAAGCGCCTAGGAGTTACCTCTTTGCCTCCAAGCTTGGTTACCTCTTTACCTCCAAGCTTGGTGGCTGACGTCTCACGAAGTGTTACACTACATATGTATTTTCATCCAAACTGTTAAACCAAATAAAAACAAAGGCAGAAACTGGCCTCCATGAGACTCTTGTAATCTTGTTTAACTCAAAGAGAACTGTTGTTTCTTTCTAAAGTCAATCAAGAGAATAAATTTCCCTCTTATTTGCATATAGTCACTAAGCACAAAAGCTGCCTTGCTTTCTTTTTTATCTTTTTTTTTTTTTTTTTTTTTTTTTGGAGGCCAGCAATCTCCAGCCGGTGACAGAGGGCTGAGCACAAAGCCAGATCCCTTTGTGGCCTTAAACTGGGTGGGGGAGGGGAAGCAGCCCACAAAGGGCGGGGTGTTCTCTGCAGCCACAGGGTGACTGGAATGTTGCAACCCAGCCTCTGGATTTTTCCCAGCAGTCCCAAGTTTAATTAAATTAGTTTTGCCCCTTTGACTTCCTTCAGCCACCTTTGGAAAAAGATGGTCTCCATTGTCCTGTAAATCCTCCGCTCTGCCACTCTGTGCAGGCAGCCTCCTGTTCTAAAGGAGCCCTGGCACCTCCAGATTCTAGTCATGTCCTGTAGGTCTAGACTGGAGAGCATGCGACAGGAGCTTTCTGACACCTGTTTGGCTTTACACAGTAGGCTGACTCTGACTGTGGAGGTCGGGGTCGGGTCGTTGGAGCTAGCTTTGAAGAACAGAAGAGAGTCTCCTCTGTCTTCCTTTGAGTTTCTTCTCTGTACAGTCTGGGATTTTTGTGTCAGGCTATTAGGAAAGAGATATTCTAATGCTCACAGCAGCAGCTGTGCCAAAGTTAGGCTTTGGACAGGCAAACAAGGAAGGTTACAGTGGAGAGAAGTCAGAGCTGCAGAACTAGTGTAAAATATCAGTGTATCCATAGGAGGGTGAAGCCATCCCTTTCTGGTGCCTCTCAAGAAAAACTTAAGGTGAATTCTAAGTGTCCACCTTAGAGTTACTCTCACCTCTGATTTCTTCAAGTTGCCGAAAGGGTATCCACTGCTTGTCATTTTTTAGAAACACATTACATTTTTTTTTTATTCATTTCATTCCCAGAAAGCCTTAGCTCTCTGGGAGTACCTTCCATTCAGGCTTTATTACCACACTTCCTGCCTCCCACAGGCCAGTGGGAGGCTGCTGTCCTGCCTGAGAACTTCTTAGCCTTTCTTCACTGCTCACGTTCCTTCCTGGTTCCTAGAACATCCGCATCTTCCTAGCTCAGTACACTCACTCTCTCCATCACAGACACAGTGCCACCAGGGATTGCAGGGAAGAGTGCCCAGAGCCCAGAACACACACACACACACACACACACACACACACACACACACACACACACACCAATAACTTCTAGGAAGAAAGAACAGACTCCTGAAGGCCAGCTGTCTCTGTACTTTTTCTTTGAGACATGGTCTCTCTCACTAAGTTGCTCAATGGAGAAAGTACAGAAATACTAATGTACTCACATGGAGAGTTAAACAATCTTGCATTCTCTCGACAGCTCAGGTAGGCCACAATTGCAATCCTTCTGCTTTAGCCTGCCACTGGACCTGACTAAAATCATTTCTTTGAAAAGCTCCCCCTCATCCCCTACCTCTTTCTCTGTGTCTGACTTGGACCCCCCAAAGTTTTGACTTAGGAAAGGCATGTTATGTTTTCCTGCCAGAAATGCAAAATTATATCAAAACTAAAATCTCTAGCGTATTTGCATTTGCCTAGTAAATGATCCTCCTGGTGTCTGTGAAATAGCTAGATGATGAAATGAAATCATTTCTTAAAAGTAGCAGTTGTCAAGTTATCTTCAGCGTTATAGTCAATCTATTTTGTAATTATTGGCCTTGTATGAATTTACAACATTTGGAATTCATAAAGATGTCAAAAAAAAAAAAAGAAGAAGAAAAGAAAAGAAAGAAAGAAAGAGGAAGAAAATGATCTTAAATGTCCAAGAAGTTCTGTGGTTCCGTTGATTGACTGTCAATTTGCACTTTTATACTACCTTGAGTTTAACTCAGGCCAGGGCCCTTGGATTACGTCCTGCAGTCATGTTTGCAGGAGGGACTCTGTAGAAAGGCAACATGATCCAACATGGCATTTATGACATTCTTGGTGTAGCAGGAAGCGAACGTACCCAGAGCTTGGGGGGGGGAGGGGGGGTAAGTGTAAGCAAGCTCAAACGTCAATGGCTTATCCAGTCTTGTAACTGGAGATGGAGTGACACTTGGTATGCTTTGCTCTGACTTCCTGTGCACCATTAAACTTGCCCTCCCCCTGCTGACACACACACACCCATTCAACTATTGGGCTAATCTGGAGTTTGGATCTTTTTCCCAGGAAGCAACTCCCTTTCCAGTGGCTGCTGCCATGCCACTCGACCTTTGACCACAGCGATAACAGAGCCACAATACTTCTAGTTAATATGTATTCATCTCTTCCTAAATCCCAGCTGCTGCCTAGGTTTGCTTAGATCCCGTGGACATATGTTGTCACCGTGTGCCCCTTATGATGGAAGAATCAGAAACTTACACTTCTAAGACTTGGGCTTCTCCCACTTTAGTGGTGAGAATGGGTTTGTCCTCAAACTCGACCAATTGCACCATTAAATTCCTGGCCTTCCCAGGAGCTGAGGCCCCATGCATAGGAGCTCCCTGATCTTCTAGTACACGTGAATATATTATTAACCTGCCTTTTGTGGATGTGTTTGCATTTCATTACAGGGAAGGGATTTATCTCAATGGGTAGAGTTAGTGCCTCATAGACAGTGGAGATTTCTGTCTAAGACCTGTTTGTTTTGTTTTCTTAGGTTCTCCTTACTATGACAACGTCCGTCCACTCTCTTACCCAGATTCTGATGCAGTGCTCATTTGCTTTGACATCAGTAGACCAGAGACTCTGGACAGTGTCTTAAAAAAGGTAAGTGCTGAGGAATGAGGACATCAGCCTGTGTTTTCGATAACACAGGGTTGGAGAGAGGTGACTGGCTAGGGAATTCAAAGATTCTGAACTTATTTCTTCTAATGAAAAGACCAGAAAAGATACTTCCACACTGACAACGTTCCGGTACATCGATGCCATAAGTGGCTGATTAATCTGCTTGAAACTTTATTCCCTAAAAGCTCTGAACAAACTACTTTTCACGAGCTTTCTTGTTTGTTTTCATTTTGTTTTTTGTTTTTTTTTCTTGTTGTTGTTGTTGGGGTGGGGAATGGAGTGAAACGTAGGCAATAGCTACAGTAAGCTCTTACTTGATCCTTCATTCCTTTGCTTGGCAGACTGCTCTGTATGTGTTTGCTGTTGATCTCAATTCAGATATTCACCTTTATACACTAAGAGCTTTGACACGGGAGTTGTAGCTCACTTATTTATAGAAACATAAGGGAAATTAGCATAAGAGGAATATGTGTAGTGGGGCTTTTCCCTAGACATGCAACAATGTGAATTATGATCCGATGTCTACTACTAAATGCCAAATACCAATAAAGCATCAGTTACACCAGATATGTATGTTATCACACAGCCCTGGTTACTGGAAGCAAAGGTGGGCCAGAATCTATAGGTGGAGAGACTAGTAGAAGCTGTAGCTAGAGGAACCAGGGCTAAGAGGAATGGTACCTGTTACACATAGGTCTTGAGGCCTAAGAAGGCAACTGCTTATGTGTGTAGAGAGTGACGCTGAGCCTTTTCCCCAGCAGAGGACTGGGCCCTCTGGGTAGTTACAGACAGGACTTTGCCATAGATGAGTTCCAGAGTTCTCAGTGGGACAGTGATTCTGCTTGGCCTGCAGCAAACCTGGGCTTTGCTCCATGGTAGCTCTAGAGGGTTATATGTGCTGGCAGTTGGGGCAGCATCTTACCCACTCACCCTCGCTAGGTGTTGTAGGTTTGCGAGTGAGACTCCTGCTGTATTACTCCTTGTTTTCTGTGCACTGCACAAGTGGCTAAGAGCAGAGAATGTCACTCAGTGCTTGTCCCTGTGGTTCTGTCAGCATGATGGCAAACAGGATAAAGGGTAGATGTCCAGGCTTGGCCCATGGGGGCTATGTTCTTTGGGGTTCTACTTTCAGTGGTATTTGCATTTTGGGTGGTTTTATTCATTTATTTTTCCTCAGGGTACTTAATTGCCTGAGTATAAGTCATTACAAATTTAGGGTTTGAGGTATAGCCTTCCTTCAGTTTTTGCTAAACATCGTTTGCCAGCAGTTCAATGAAATTGAACTCTTGATAGATCAAGGGGTACTTTTAGTTTGTAACACCTTTTCATTCTGAGTAATGTATAGAACAGAGGGTTGACTTTATGTCAGGAATACAACTTTCCTGTCTTCAAGGCTATAAACAAGCAGAGAGAGGCCCACAGCATCACAAGCTGAGAACAACGTAAAACGTACAAACACGTCTGGCTGTGTTTGGAGAGAAAAGGGGCACTTATTCACTGGTGTTTGTACTTGACGTAGTATCAGCTTATACATAATTTATGACAGAAAGCTTTTCTCCTCTTCTACTTTGATTTTTGTCTACTAAGATCAAACAAAGAGCGACATTGGGCCTGTAGATATTAGTGTGTTTTATGTTTGTGTTAAGGCTCACCGTAACTTATTTCATCTGTGTTTTGTCTTAACTGGATCTTAAAGTCCAGTGATAGCAAGAGATTAAAGTGCCTTAAAGTAGAAAAAGTACAAAAAACTAAGTCTTACTCTGTTTTTTAATTCTGTAGAAGAACATGCTAGATGTTCCTAAATAATTGTATAGGAGGGAAGAAGAAAGCAATGACTCGATGCAGTCACTCAGTGTATTACTGCCCTCCCATGCTGGACCACTTTATAACTAGATGTCATTGGCTCAGCTACACCTTGAGATCTGGAGGTATCCTCTTGTGGTCTCCTAAGTCACTCTCAGAATGTCCCTATTGCCTAGTATTACACTTACAAACCTTTGTTGCCTCTTCTGCTCTGTGAACTCCTGAAAGTCAGAGCTACACCATCATTACATTCTTCCCCAGCACAAAAGACATCGTAGTTGTGGGCAAAAGAGTCTCCACCCCTCTAGTCCCGCATCTGATGATGGAGAACACAAGTTAGAAGAAGCAAAACCATGAAAAGCTGGTTTAGTTGCTTGAAACAGCTTGAATCCCTTCCAGAAACTTCTCAAAGTTCTCCTAATTCTGGTTAGGACAGAAAATAGTTAAATTGTAGACTAGACAGTAATAGTTAACAGTTAAAAATTAACTCAAAGCCTTTATGGGCTACAAACTAGATGCTGTCCTGGGATGTCAAGAGGTAGTTCTCCGCTTAAGCTGTAGTCTGTGTCCATTCAGCCACTTGAGTGGAAGATCCCTGAAGCAAGACACTCTGCTTTAGTAATCCTAGGCCAGATACTGGCCTGCCATGGGAGGCCAGCACACAGAAGCATGTCCTAGTCTGTCATGATGGAGTCTGTGAATGCACACTTAATGCTGGTGTGGCCTATTCCTTATGCCCACCCTTCTACTTCCTAGGCTGGGTAATAAGAAACTCAGTACATCACAGGATGTAAAATCCATCTGGATCTGTGACTATTAAGGTGCTTTTATCTTTCAAATACCTCCATAATTATAACATTGTTGAAGTTACCTTGTGTTGATACAAAATAGGTTCATTGTGGCAGGAACCAAAGAGTCACACAGAATATAACAATAGGCATGGTCACTCTCTAAAGTTGCAGGAACCAAAGAGTCACACAGAATATAACAATAGGCATGGTCACTCTCTAAAGTTTGATATCTACTTCTTAATTAAACATAATCTGGTTTCTTCACTTAAAGTTGCATTTCAATGTCTGCCGGGGGGGGAATATTTTTTAATTGTATATGTGTCAATACTTCATTAATTTTCCTTTCCCTCCTCCCTAGTGGAAAGGTGAAATCCAGGAGTTTTGTCCCAATACCAAGATGCTGTTGGTGGGCTGCAAGTCTGATTTACGGACAGATGTCAGCACACTAGTGGAACTCTCAAATCACAGGCAGACTCCTGTGTCATATGATCAGGTAAGTGTGTTGTCACTGTGGGAAAGTCACCTTCCTTCCCCCCCCCTCTCTGACTTTCTGTAGCAAAAGTCAGCAGGGGGTAGGGCGCACAAACAATTTATACTTACTACCCTTGGATGCTTCTACTACACCAGTGTTTTTAAAGAGGGAATGTGATTAAAATTAGTTCTCTTTAAGAGAGCTTATTCTCTTGCCCAATAAAATCCTCAATTAAGCTGTTGTTAATAAAATAGATCACTCTGTGATGCCATCCTTTGAATGTTCTTCAGGATATAGAGTGTTCACTCAAAGAAAGGAAAATCTGTTCAGGAATCTAGTCTCCTAAAACTCACCACCAGATTCTAAAGAGGGTTCCTGTTAAAAAAGGTATATGTGGCATGCATCATTTAAAGTATTCTATTTTAGGGCTAGGGACATAGGTCAGTCACAGAACTCTTGCCCAGCATGCGGAAGGCTTAAGGGGTCCATCCCCAGTGTGACAAAAATGCAAAGGAAAAACATTATACTCATCTTTATCTTGTATTTCTCATTAACAAACTCAATATAATCATAGAAGCTTACTTTTATTTAAATTGATGTTCAGTAACATCTGACGGCCCTATGTTTTGTACAACCAGTTGGCTGGGGTTGAAGGTCATTTATGGTCACCTCCTGAAATGCTGGCGAGGACTCTGAGGGTCAAAGCACCTTGGACAGATCTATAGGAAGGATGTTTATGGTATCAGGAGACTTACTCCAGTAGCAAGAGGCCATGCCTCACAATGTCCCCAGATGGTACCTACACAACAGGTTACTCACAACCTGGTTAAAGTGTCAGTGAGGGTCAGCTGCCACCTTTGCACCTGTCTCTCTTTTGAGAGCTGGATGCTCTGGATTCTCTTGCAAGAGCAAATCAGCATTCTGGAAGCTGTGGGGAGCTAGAGGGGTTTCTGCAGAGTAATACAATCGAGGGCCTTCAGGGCCTTCGGACTGGGTCTCCAGCATTTGAGAAGTAACAAAAAGTAACTCATTCATTTTAAAAATAAAATCTGTTTTTTATTTTGTACACCACTTGGGAAGTCCATTTGGCGTATTTGGTATGTTCCAATTCAAGACAGTTTAGTGGTATTTCAACACTTTCCAGTGTGTCTCCAAAAGTCTCGCTGCTGACGGAAATTCTTTCGTTTACTTCACAGGGGGCAAATATGGCCAAGCAGATCGGAGCAGCCACTTACATAGAATGCTCAGCTTTACAGTCAGAAAACAGCGTCAGAGACATTTTTCACGTCGCCACCTTGGCGTGTGTTAATAAGACAAATAAAAACGTTAAGCGGAACAAATCGCAGAGGGCCACAAAGCGGATTTCGCACATGCCTAGCAGACCAGAACTCTCAGCAGTTGCTACGGACTTACGGAAGGACAAAGCGAAGAGCTGTACTGTGATGTGAGGCTTCGCCGTCTATAAGGAGGACGCGGGAATATCTGGTGTTTAAAAAAAAATAATTCAAATTAAAAATTTTAAAAAAGCAGGATCAAACCGGAAAGATGGAGTCAAATGAAGTGCACAGCCAAAGTCACATAGACACAGGCTTAGGAGGCCCTTGAAAGGATACCCACTTTTCGGAATCCTGTCCTTTAGTTTCGGCATGTAGACCGAGTGGTGAGAAGCGAATGCGTTGAAAAGCTTTGTGTGACAAGAAGTGTGACTTGAAAAATCCGCCAAAAAACAAAGGGAGCTACGAACGGGCAAGCGTTAGAGAAGTGGGGGTCGCCAGTACCTCCGAGAAGAACATCCACGCTCCGAATGGTGCTTGAGTATTTTCGGTTTTGTGTTTGTGGTTTTGTTACAACCTATTCGTGGATCTCTACTTTTTGATTTCGTTTTTTTTCAATGTTTTAATCCCTTTTCCCAAAAAGTATATATTAGTAGACCGTCCTCGTTGGGGAACTCGCACTGTGACCTTAGCGTTTAGTTTTTCTAGAGGATGCGATCTAATTTCTTCCTAGCTCATCATTAAAATGGAAATTGTACTGGGACCCGGTGGGATTCGAGAGGAAAACTTGACGCGGCTTTGAAATCTTGACTTCCTGAAGGTCGCTGCTGAGCAAGATGGTTTGAAAGCAAGCCTTCCGCGGCCTTACAAGATGCATAGACCAGCACTACAGTGATTGCGTAGATCAACTAGAACAGAGTGTTGCTTTTTATTCTGTCTGATGGTTCTGTTCATCCTTGTGATTGTCCTTAACAAGTGGTAAATTGTTCAGTGTAATATTTTTTGTGCGCTGTTTAGAAAAGTGTGTGTGGCTTTTGTTTTTCTTTTTGCCATCGTTGATGAAAACGAGAAGTCAAATAAAAAATGTGATCGTCTGATGTGATAGCGTGGTTAAAGAGGAGGCAGGTGGGTGCCGATGTCACCAGGAGAGACCTTGAATGAAGGAGTAGAAGTAGCCGAGCACAGTTGGTGAATGGGGCTGTCTGGAACGAAGTTATACGTCAAATACACAGAGCAAAAGCACTGGTGTCTGGGATGGTGCCCCAAGACTAGCAACAGACAGTAAGCTGTCGCTCTGATGCCACTTCCATCAAAGGAATGCTGTTCAGACAAAACCCCCACTTGCCCATGCTTTAGAAAACCCCAGTTTGAAAAGAAGCCTATAATGCCTGCCCTGGTATATGAGCCTAGGGCGTTTCTCAAGTGACTGCTAAACCTCACTTAACCATACACAGCCAGGGCCAGGTTGAAAATGTTGGTCATTGCCAGAGTGATAATAAACATTTAAAATAGTTTCCAGGTTTCTCCTTTTGAGCAGTTCCTTTCAGAGAAGAAATCAGTTCTGATCTTTGAGAGTTGGTGCTTGTTGAAAACAAGCTTTTTCTTTCCCCGATGATGACGCTTCATTTTTGAAGCGCTGGAGCTGTGTCTCCCTTAAACCGCGGCAGAAGGGGGGAGGTGAAGGTGACACAACGCCCAGTTCTGTGTCTTCACAAGCACTTTGTTTTGTCTCTGCAAGAAAATGCCATTTCAGTCATTTCCCATGAAACTCAGACATCTTACCAACATAATAAGCTCTGACTGGCACAGCATTATGCTTTGGGCAGTATTACAAAATCGCTGGCAAGTGCTTTCTGTATTTAAATATTGTAAAAAGAAAATAAGTTATAACTGTTATAAAGCAGAACTTTTTGTTGCTTTTTTTTTTTTTTTAATGTTGAAGTCACTTTGTATGTTTGTTTGGTCAGTGTTTCCACAGTATTTATTAAAACGTATGGTTTTTTTTTTTTTTCCTTCAAATAAAAAAGTAACCATGTCTGTCTCTGTGATGTTTTCTGCTTCTTGGCCTAATTGTTCAGCTATGTTGTTTCCTAGAGATGATTATATAATGGGAGCTAAGAGTTACTGAATTAGCAGAGTTCAGAATTTCATTCTTGGCAAAAGTCTTTTGGAAAAACAGGAATGTATATAGAAGCTATTAACATGATATCTTTTTAAAAAATTAAGAAAAAATTCATTGGACGTCTTTTATAGTGGAAATGAATGATACCGACCTGGATTCTCAGTACCTGGAAAGTGCCCGTGACCTTAGTTTCTACCGTATCTCCTGGGAACCCAGGTATCCTCTTGCAAAGTGTGTTCTTGTTCATAGCACGTGGATATCCTAGGATCCAGCTATTGCAGCTTACAGGAGGCACGACAAAACTAGCCCCATCTGTGGTAGGGATGTTGTTCAACACAGAAAATTGTCAAGTACACACGGGGTAGCTAGGGGAGAGGGGCATGGGTCCCAAATAGGCCAGATGACTGTCTTCAGCTAAAATGTCTACTTGTTCCACATAAATGTCTAAAAATATTCAATGAGACTTCAAAACTACGATTTGACACGGGCAAGATATTGCCTATAAAAACTGCATCCTGTGGTTAAAAAAAAAAATGGCTTTAGAAATCTTTGTGGTTTTGTTACTTATTGAGAAAGAATTCTCAGAAGAACAAAGCAGAGAAAACCAGGGTTTCCTACATGAGTGAACCATCTTAAGAGCATGGGTATTATGGGCTAGACGGATGAAAGAGTTTGGAGCCCACACATTTACTGAGTATGTTTGTAGCTCATTCCTGTCATTACTAAAGGGGGAAAAAGTACTTTCCCAATCCAGGTACTGGATAGTTTTTCTATTCCTGCAGCAAGGTCAAATTTGCAACAAACTTGCTTCTCAACAATCTACAAAAAAGGAGGAGGAGGGGATGGTGCCTGTTCTGCTTCTGCCGACCTTGGCTGCTTCTTGGGCTTGGTAAGGATGTTCCTTCTGGTCAGTTCGCAGCAGCTTTAATTTGTTGAAGCCAAAAAAGAAAGAAGAGTCTTCAGCACTGGCCACCTGGGTCCACTTTCGCCTTGGCTCTTACCTGACTACTGTGTGAAAGTCCTTGCAATTTAGTAGTGATCACAATTAAGATTTTTTTTTTTTAATGTGAAAAGGGTGTCTTAAAACTCTTAAGACTTTGTCTCTCTCGCTGTTAATCTTTTTCAACAATAGTTGCTTCGAAGATTGTAGTCTCAGAGAGGGTGGCTTGAGTGGAAACAGAAATAGACCAAGGGATTACGTTTATTAAAAGAAAGTTTTAAATGACCTCCTTCTCAAAGAGTCTTGAAACTCTCCAGGTGGCTTGCCTTCTTTCGAGTAGGTCATCTTGACTTCAGCATTCTGGTTTAAACCCTGCAGTTTTTTATTTTGGTCATTGTCCCATCCATTCAGCAGATGTTTGTTGGGTTCCCTCTAGTAGGCCCTGCCCTTTGCTTAGCTGAGCACCTAACTGTGATTGAAGTGCAAGGTCTGCTTGACAGACATGCAGGACTCATAATGGAATTGCAGTCAAGGTGGACAGTGAGGCCGATCATAGGCTGTCGAGAAGTGCTGACCCGCACTGGCGTGAGCTGACTAGTGAATGCTGGGTTGCTAGGAAATTAATGTTTCTGTGAGTAGTTGGTGCACCTGCTAGAAGACCTCCACAGTGCTGTAATTCAGTGTGCAGGAATACACACTCTTGGTGTGTATTAATGACTACAGTCCATTTAAAGATGACAGAAGAGAAATGACCTGTTGTCAGTAGTCACTGTGTTATTCTGATTTTACAAAATACTGGGAGCTTGCTAGAAGTTCTGTAGGAGCCAATCCTCCTTTCCAATTAAGCCTGAACACACCCCACAGAGACATCTGGTATAAAATGTGTTGGCTTCGTTGTACCTGTGAACTTTCTCCTGCATACGTTTAAATTGCTAAGTTCAAAAAACAAAACTAAAATTGGCATAAATCCATGAAACTCTTTTGTAAAATTGAAATTATTGCTAATGCATTAATATGACATAAATTAATTATGAACATCATTTGTTGTAGAAAGTAGAAGCTTCATTATTTAATGCTGAAATGTGTATTTTGTACTGGTCTAAAAGATGGTAATCTCAGGCAAGGACTCACTAATAGTTTTAATCCCTTCTCATCTCTTTGCCTCATTCTGAGAACCCAGAAACAAAACACACACAACTTTGTAGGCCTTTTAACACCCATGTATCTTTGGATGTTACTTTGGATTCTGTTTTGAAGGGCTCTTTGGTGCCTCATTTCTGTGATCACTGAGGTACTAACAAGTCACTTCTAATTTGGACATGAATGAAGAACAGGCTGCCCCTAGTAAGATTAGAAACTGGGTCCATCTATGACCCAGTATCATCAGAGTGGATACACAGTGAGGAGGGGATGTGTTGCACAGTGTTTGAAAGGTTCACACCATCCACTCATTCTCTAGCACACCTATGTGTGGGAAGTAGTGTCTAGTTCCCTGTTTGGGCATGGTAACTTGTCTTCTACACGGTCATTTGGGTAATCCAACAACAGAACTCAGGCAAGCAATGTAGAATGGTGTTCTGCTACAGAAACATCATGTCACCGGCAATAGTCCTTGAGTATGGTGTGGTGTTGGGACATGGAAAGAAGGGGACCATCACAGTCATTGAGTTATGTGAGCCACTGGGTGTGACTGCATGCCCCCCTCCTCCTCGGCTCTTCAGGCTCCCCAAACCTTCCTCTGGTGCACACCATTTGCCGACACCTGTCTAGTCTCCTGGCCTGTGGCCTATTCTTTCACCTCTATCTTTTCCCTGCTTCTTGAGTGGTGGGATGATGAAAAGAACCCTACCCATGGCCAACACGGCTTCCAGACCCCACTGCTCTGGAAATGTACTAGGACCTAGGAAGAGGTTCTATGGCAATAGTTCTAGAATCTGACCCAAACTGAGTGCTGTGGATACCAGCATTGAATTTTATTTTTAAAGGAACAGAAAAACACTTGACATTTACTGCTAGGATTCTTCTGCTCTGTGTCTGATTGTTTGTGGGTAAGATGAGTGATGTTAGGAGCAATCAGATCCACTAGCCACATTATGCCTTCTGCACGTTCCTGATTTGGAGGACTCCGGTTAGAGGAGAAAGCTTTTATTTTCCTCAAGGCATGCTCTCAATAAATTGCTATTTTAAATGTTGAAGAGTAGCTGAAATGAGCTACTCCCTGCACAGACTGACACAGTCTCAGAGAATAGGGGAAAAATAGAAAAGTGCAGTGAGTTCAAACAGTATAACGGCTTCCCCTGAACTGACAGTGATCAGGGTAATTTAAGTATTTGCCATCCCTAGCTTGAGGTGCTGCATGCTACAGTATCATCAAGATTGTGTGGTGAGGGTGTTCTCCTCTTAAGACACTCGCGTATCTCTGGGCTACATTTCTTTCATTGTTCTTGCCTCTCTAATATGCAGCTCACTCAGTCCTAATCTCTATTCATTTGCTGTCCAAGAGTTCATGTATAACCATTATCAATTCATCTTTCTTCACATATAGTCCTTTGACACAAGCAATCAGCCTTAATGGGATTTTATTAAGTTTTAAAGTTACCTGAAATCAAAAACTAAACTGGACTTTTCTGGTCAGCGTATGATAGCAATTTTCTCAGTTTGCAGACAGATGAGTCCTCCCCTTCCTGGACAGCACTTGCTCTAGGGCCAATTGAGATGCTCAGCAGTTAGGAGGAGGCTGTGGTTGATTCATCAGTATATGCTGCAACCTGCTACAGTAAGGTCATGAGTTAATGAATGACTTCAACTGTGGGAAGCCAGGTAATTCGCCATTACAAGATGGCGCCGGCTTCCTGCATGCTTTCTTGATAAACAAGCAATGTGCGCATGTGCATTCGGGTATCCGCTGAGTCACTGCTCNCCCCGGAGCATGTTAATGAGGTTCTGATGGCATATCCAATCAGGAGGCTCCACGCCTATCCTAAGCATATATAAGCAGCACCAGTTTTCGGGCTCGGGGTCTTTCTCCTCAGCAATCAAGCTCTCCCAATAAACGTGTACAGAAGGATCCTGTTGTGTGGCGTCTTCCTTGCTGGCGAGGTGGGTGTCCAGATTCAACTACTAAAGGCAGGATGCTTCCGGGATTGTCAGCTCCTGATCTAATTCTCTCTAGCACTCTGGATCTGAGGAGCTCCCTCTGGTTTCCCCAGAAGCTTATTAGACCGGGAAATCCCCCCCTGGGGAAGGAAGCATGGGAAAGGCTTGTGCCCATGTGGCTACCTACCCCACTTCAGCCCCATCTCTCCACTTCAGTCCTTTACACACAACACATTAGCACTTGAGAACTGTAGTGGTCTGAATGTGTCCCCAATAATTTATGCCGGAAATTTGACTGTGATGTGACACTGCTGAGATGTGGGTCTTTTGGGGAGGTGTTTGGTTGAACCACTCTGATGGATGCATCAATAGTACACAAACGTCTTCCAGGAGTGGATTCTCTTATGCTTTCCTGATAAGAGAAAATACAAAATTTGTCTGCAGACCTTCCAGATTCTCCCTTGTTTGCAGTAAGAAAGGTCTTACCACATGTTGGTACCTGGATTCTATATTTCTAAGCCCCCCCAAAACAAGAAAAATAAATTTCTGTTTGTTATAAATCACCCAGTCTTAGATGTTCTGTTATTGTATCTATCACAATGGAACTCAGCAGTATGTGAACACATTCTCATTTCACTTCATTATAGAATAGAATAGAATAGAATAGAATAGAATAGAATAGAATAGAATAGAATAATATTCTAATGTGTAATTTTGTTATTATCATTTTTAAATCCTTCTCAAGATTTTCAGGCATCAACATGGATGGTGTAGAGAGGAGGTCTGACAAACCACCAGTGGGGGAAGATTCCTTTATCTTTAATGTCCAGCAGAGTCAGGTGATGATTTGTTAAAAACTCAAGCTGTACACACACAGTTCTGACCATTGTTCAAATACCCAGCCACATAAATTCTCTTTCTACTTTTTCTTTCTCTGCAAGTAATATTTATAAACACAACTGTCCACACAAAAGTATGAAAAGAACTGTTCGTACAAATAGATAGATAGATAGATAGATAGATAGATAGATAGATAGATAGATAGATAGATAAAAGTAAGCAAACACAAAGTATTGTAGTTGGCTAAAAATGGCTTCTACATCATACCTACCATCTGATGGAAGTTAGATATGAATGTGGCTTTCTATGGCAAAGGGCTCTGGCTCTGGCTCCGGTTAACAAGCATGAGCTCCTCGGTAGCCTGGTGAGTTTCATGGAGCCACAGCTCATTATAAAAGTTGTGCAGGAGGAGTCAAAGTCAGTCGGTGGCAGCATGACACCTGTGCCTCAGAAGAAAGGAGAAAGAGAGAGGTGTGAAAATGTCACGCTGGGTGCTTTGATGCTAGAAGAAGGAGGTCATGAAAAGACAGAATTTGAAAAGACACAGTTGTGGACAGATATTCTCCTCTGAGCTTGCAGGAGAACCATGAGCTTCTGTCTTTTCTTTTCTTTTCTTTTCTTTTCTTTTCTTTTCTTTTCTTTTCTTTTCTTTTCTTTTCTTTAGATAAAATCATGAATTTGCATTGTTTGAAGCCACTCAGGTGATCCATGGGAGTCAATACAGTTATGATGAACACACCCTTTTCGTATTTTACCCCTTAGTTCTGGCTTCCTTGGTGTGAATTTTCTTTGAGCATGAAATTGCTTCTCAAGAGCCAGGCCACTCATAAAAACAGTGTGCCAGCCGTTCCTCAGAATTCCAGATCTGGTTAGCCTCTCATCCATTAAGTGTCACAAATTCCCTAGGGTCTGGTCTACTGATCTCTCATGTGCCATTCTTAACACATACAACCTTCAGTACATAGCCCCTGGTGCCCTCCAAATTCTTCTGCAGCCGGCGATTCTTCTGGCCCTACTCCTGAGAGGCTTAGAGCTTCTGAGGGGAAATAGCCCGTGTTCTGGGTGAAGAAAATCTTCAGAAATGTCCATTCATACTTATTGTGTCATAGCGATGATCATTCTGGTATGATACTTAAGAGCTAAAAAGTTGATCAGCATGACACTCGGGTGACACTTGGCCTGGGCAGAGAGAGAGAGAGAGAGAGAGAGAGAGAGAGAGAGAGAGAGAGAGAGATGTTCAACATCATAAAATTATAAGTGATATGAGGCAGGAAAGAGTCAGTCAGGGGGAAAATACATATTGTGGGCTTATTCAGTTTTTTAGAAGAGTAAAAATTTTATAGGCAAAAGGGCCATCAAAAGTCAGTGCCTAAAAAAAAAAAAAAAAAAGTCAGTGCCTCAGGGATATTTTAACCTTTATTACTTTTAATTAGTTCCATTCAGAAACTAAAGTGCACAAGTTTAAGTGTTCCGCTGTCAGGCCCAGATATTCATCCATGAATGCAGTTTCTGGCTTAGGAATTCTTTTATCCAATTCATCCATTTTACAAGAGTTCCATGTTGTGATCTTTCATGTGCCCTTCCTAACAAACATGACCTCACTACATAGGCACTGGTGTCCTCCCAATACCTCTGGAGTTAATTACCCTTCTGGCTCTGCTCCTGAGAAGCACAGAGCATTGGAGGGGAAATAATTCATGTTCTAGGTGAAGAAGGTCTTCAAAATTTTCCAGGACTTGCCCTGAGAGACGCTGACATATCTCAGACCTCAGAATCGTGAATGGCTATCCTCCTCCTTGGCATTCAAAGAGGTCCAGTCACAATGTGCTGGGAATAAAAATGTTGAGATCGGGCTGGTGAGATGGCTCAGTGGGTAAGAGCACCCGACTGCTCTTCCGAAGGTCCGGAGTTCAAATCCCAGCAACCACATGGTGGCTCATAACCATCCAGAACAAGATCTGTCTCCCTCTTCTGGAGTGTCTGAAGACAGCTACAGTGTACTTACATATAATAAATAAATAAATCTTAAAAAAAAAAAAAAAAAAAAAAAAAAAAACTTAAAAAAAAAAAAAAAAAAAAAAAAAAAAAATGTTGAGATCCCTTACATCTAGATGTGGCCCCACTGGCAAAGCAGTGGAAATTTTCTGAGAGTGGAAATTAAAGGCAATGAAAATACTTGTTTGAATGATGCCTTTTGCTGCTCTATAGCTAGTCATTTTTGTGGCCAGGAAATACTTTCTGAGTAGTTCCTGTGTTTCAGACACTGTGTTCTGTGCTGGAAAGTTAGAGCCTGTCTTGGTCCTGTGGATGACAGACTGATGAGTGAGGAGGAGGATAGAGTTAAGATCACAAGATAGATGACTGGTAATGATGGCAGCATGGAAGCAGAATCCTCTCTAGCATTTCAATGGTTGATGTTCTCTGCTCATGCCCTAAAGCTGGAAGATTCTTGAACACATTACAGAACAATTAAGATGAGAAAAGGAGCCCTCTTGGCTAATATATATTTTTCTCTGTAAGGCTGTGGTCGTATATCTGTAGGAGATATCCCCACATAAGACCTTAAGTGGATATCAGAAACCAAAGCAAGCACCAAACTCTCTCTTTAGACTTGACTTATCGTATTTACCAAAATAAAATCTATACTTTAAGCACATTAAGAGATTAATAATAATGACCGATAACAGAACTATTATAATATACTGTAATAAAATTCCATCAGCACTTTTGTGCTTTGAGACTGTTGCTCAATAAAATAGATATTACTTGGAAATAAGCACAAAGGACCTTCACAGTCCATCTGTAAAAGAACATGGGCATAAGGAATTAGGGATGAATGCCATATACAACTCAGGCAAGCTGAACAGAACAAAACTTCACTTGTCAGTTGGGATGAAACTGGGCAGCTTAAGATGCTATAAGCAGCTCAGAATACCATTGCAAAACTTATGAAGTGTTTAGCTTCTAAAAGTGACCACTTAATATTCTCAGATTGTGATTGATTATAGGTATTTTAGATCTCAGAGAGTGCACCTGAAGACAACAGAAGACAATTGTCATCTAACCCTGTTGAAAGAAATGTCTTTGTGCTTCTAGTGCACACTCATACTTTCCATGAGATAAAGTGGAAACTATCAGGGAGCGGGGAATGTGCTGGTGCACCCATTAGTCCCTGCAATCAGGAGGCAGAGGCAGATGGATCTCTCTGAATTCAAGCCTAGTATACACAGTAAGCTCCAGAATAGTCATGGCTGGGTTGTGAGAACCTACCCCAAGCAAGCAAAGGCATGGGGAGGGTTTTAGTATTCTCCTCATACAATATATGGCACCTGGAAGGGATTGGTGGTCACAATGTGCAATGAAAAGAACAAAATATCTTCTCAATGGCCAACATGAGAGCCTGAATGTATACTGATGGAGACAGGAGAACACTGGTATACACGATACGATCTCTGGTGAACTTAGCAAAATAAGATGAAATAAGTCGAACTGTGCTAAAGAACAGAATTCAGATGTCCAAGCCAAACCCTTAATTCCATAATAGAGGCCCATGTGACTGTCTTTCCTTCTCAGATACAGCCGCGTGTCCATGGTGGACGCTTAGTCCTCATCCCAGGATCTGTTCAACAGTTTATGGCAGGACCTTGCCATCTTCTCTGAAGCTTTATATGAAGATAGTGGGGAGTTCTTTTAATACTGATTTAATGAGGAAGTGGGTCCCCAGAGGAAAAGGATAGATCACCTCTATTCTTAAGGAAGCATTCAGATTTGCCAAGTCATTCTTCCAGCTACATAGGTCTGGATGTAGCCGGCAAAGGAGTACCAAAATCTAGGAAAATAGAAAATACCATCCCTCTCATAGGATAGGTTGACATTTCTCCGAAGTCTTAGCGAGGTAAAAGGAAAATAGTTTTCAACTTGCAAATTGAAACACCTTGCTCAGAGTCTCCTGAGGTGGCTCCAGTTTCATAACCAGACAGAGCAGGCTGTGGGAAAAGGCAGAGTGAGGAAGACAGCTTGTTCACAACAACAGACAAAACCGTAAAAAATAAGTTTCCAGACAATGGACCCCTGATAGTCTACCTTTTTTTTTTTCTCCCTCTGCTAAGTGCTTTCCACAATTAGAAGCTGTAATAGTGAGTCTTAATTGCTTCCTCGATGAGACGTAGAGTCAAGCTAGGAGACACACCTCTGCCCCAGTCTATTAAAGTATGTTCAGAGAGGATTGACTGGGGGAGGGGTGCGTTTCCTAAAGTCAGCAGCACTTTCAAACTGACAGTTCCAGAACTCAGTCTTGCGCCCGGCTGCCTGCCCTTTCTCCTGAATGTGTGTCCATCGCTGTCCCTGACATGAGACCTGAAGACCAGCCTCTCTCCAAGGAGTTCCAGGTCTCCCTGGGCTCTCTGCCCCTCCAGCAGGGAGATGGCTACTATTGGGTTACTAAGGTACTATCCTGCAAACCAATCATAAGCTCCAGTTTATAATGTACATATTTATCACTTCTGTTCTTCTGCGTGATCCTGTCAAATACAGATGCTAAGAAAAATCTTTCTGGGTGATAACTTACATGTAGGATTTTTTCCAATTAAAATGTACTAGGGTTATCATTGAGGGTTTTTTTTCCTCATAAAACTGGGAATAAAAATATATTACTGTGTTAATTTATTTTTATTGCTGTTTCATGGAGAATGGTCGAAATAATTGGAGAAGGAATAAATTGAATGAACTCTACTACCTATCTTAGTGTAACAACAGAAATTGGCCTGAAACTGTGACTTCCCATAACCGTTACAATTGTGGTGAAACCCATACAGGGTCTGTGAGGACCAGCTGCCCCCGCTCCTTAGCAAAGCCTCTACCACTTTCTTCTTCCTACTCAGCTTCTTGTAGTCTGTGCTCCAGCCACAGAAGGTTCTTGAAATTCTTCTTCCTTCGTCTTCCTTCCTTCCTTTAGTTCTTTCTTTCTTTCTTCTTCTTCTTCTTCTTCTTCTTCTTCTTCTTCTTCTTCTTCTTCTTCTTCTTCTTCTTCTTCTTCTTCTTCTTCTTCTTCTTCTTCTTCTTCT
>NC_034592.1:37790976-37793199 GCF_900095145.1 Mus pahari | reverse complement strand
GGGGGGGGGGATAGGGAACTTTCAGGGTAGCATTTGAAATGTAAATAAAGAAAATAATAATAATAATAAAATAAATAAGTAAAAAATAAATAAGAAAAAAAAAGAATGCTCTTTCTATTCTCCCTTCCAATGTCAGCCCACTTAAGTAGAAAGGGAGGTCTCAACAGAGCTCTGTTCATCCAAAACTAAGAAAAGGAAACTTGCTTAAGAACACATTTTAGTTAAACACAAGATTGAGGGAAGGAGATGTGAACAATTAAGAAATGAAATATGAATGTAATTAATTATACCTGAAAAATAAGAAAAGAACCTAGGACGTTTTAATATGGCCTCAAGTGAATACATGAAAAAGCAAATGGTTGTGTTTTACACTATAGTAAGTCTTGGGGTGGAGTTGTGGTGAGGAAAGAAATTTCTGGAAGGACCTTATAGTCCATAAGCTCTTCTGAGGGATTGACTAACACCTGGGCTGATGCCAGAATCGGGTCTCTCACGTAAAAGGAGACTGGAAGGGTCCAGAGTCAACCCCATGGTGAGACAGCTTGGGGAAATGGAGATATTCTAAATATGAAGAGCAGCTTCATTCCTGACTTCATGTAATTTGTGTGAATTTGTGGTAAGAAAATGAAGTCATACTTGCTATTCAAGATGACTTGTGGCACTTAGCTTTATTGATCAGCTGTCATTATTCAACGGTGAAGGAGTATGCTCACCCTTTTCCTCAGTGAATAAGTAAGAAAAGCTCACGGAAAATGTGGTTGAAATATAACTGGTTTTAAAGAAAACCTTGCCAATGTGAACGCCTGAAAATCAGATCACTGAGGGGAGTGGTGGAATCTGTGCTGTCTGTCCAGAGCTGAGGCTGATGAAGCCTCCCAGGCTGCGAACATCCCCAACTGTCCCTGTGGGGAGATGACACACGGACACTTTTCCTTTGTTTGTTTTCTCCCCTCTTCACAAGTGTGAGGAGCTTCTATAGCTGCCAACTAGATGAGCCAGGAGAGGGGACGACTGGAAACTGTCGGAAGTGGAAACCTTCACAGAGTGGATTGATTTTCTTTGTCTTCACATTCCCACCTACAGTCTGATCCGACCCTGTAGACAAACATGCCTCAAACAAGCCTCCCCGAAACCACACGCACCACACTCTTCGGTACGAGATAATTACACAGTGATGAGGGTTTTTCTGGCTGGCTTGTCTATCATTCTTTAGTCCTGTCTGCTTTTCTCTCACAGTCTGATGGTCTTGTTCTTCTAGCCCAGTGTAACTGCTTCTGTTACTATGTATAATTCTCCATAATTTCACTTCTCTGGTAACGTTCTCATGGAGTCTTAGGTGCTGCTAGGACTAAACAAAATTCATAGGTTCCTTCGTACCAAGTGAAAAATTCAGAATGTTTTTCACAATAAAATGTGGTTTAAGTTCTTAAGCACCCTAATTTTTAATCTAAACTTCTTTGTGAAATCTTCCAATTTTTTTTTTCATTTGTGCTGAAAAAAAAAAAAAAAAAAAAAGCCCACAGAACTGTAAAATAAATGAAGGTAGGTGTTGTAGCCAGTACCAGGGCCAGTATCTGCCGCTAATGCTTAGTCAATGCATATTTGCATAATAAGCAGAAGAATATCCTCTACCCTGAAATGTACAGGCATTCTTTATACAAAGCATGTTTGTGCAATTTAGTGTGCACTATATAAATAAGAACCATCGGGTTACATTGCAATATAGTCATGTGGGATGTTTGGGATAGCTTTCTATGGAAATAGAAAAGAATTCCAAACACTTCTGGTCCAGTCTCTTTGTGGTGATCAAAATAAAAGGATAAAACAGACAAGTAAAACATAGTAAAACATCTTTTTAAAGTAGTCGCATGGCCACTTACAAGGGATTTAAAACATTTCTAAAGTTATTCAAGTTGTGCCCAAATTACATCCCAGTATGCTGATGGAGTCAGACAGGCTGGAGGGGGAAGGACTTTGCCACTCAGTTGTATTCTTGCTTATGTCCTTACCATCTCTCTCGTGCTCACTGGATGGCAGACAGCTTACTGAGTGACAACTGAATGAATGAACGAATGAATGAATGAATGAAGCAGAGGGTTTCCTCCTTTCCTTTCTATCTCCTTTTGCCTTGGAAGTAACTTGGTTTGGTAGAAACTGTTGACTAACACTCTTTCTTTACCCAGAAGATGTTCCAATTGGTAATAAGGACACATGCTCCACTAT
>NC_034592.1:37786416-37789471 GCF_900095145.1 Mus pahari | reverse complement strand
GGGAGGCAGAGGCAGGTGAATTTCTGAGTTTGAGGCCAGCCTGGTCTACAGAGTGAGTTCCAGGACAGCCAGGGCTACACAGAGAAACCCTGTCTAGAAAAAATAAAAAGAAGAGAGAGAGATACTGTTATTTCAAACTGTCATGTGTGCTGAGCCCACTATAATCCAGCATCTGCCTTAACAGCTTAACTTTCCTCCAGGTTCCTTACTGAATTCCTGTTTGTAATTGGCCTAGACTGAGTCACGCATCTCCAGTAAAAGATGGTGGTTTGTAAAAATTGGTGACTCTCAATTTAACATTTAAAAGCACCTGAATATTTGAAAGAGAATCAGTTTGGGACTCTTAACACACCACTGCCTATATAAGGGCAGGGATACAGGTCAACTTTTAGGATATGCGAAGGCCAGCCACACGGCTGTTCTGTAGGCATTTGCTGGAGACGATAATAGTTAAATAGACTGTATACTTCTCTTAGGAAAGGAAGATAAAAGCAATGTCACCTGGTGTGATGTGTGCCCTGATGCTCCCTCTGTCTCCCTCCCTCTGTCAGGACATCAACTAGGCCTCCTTTCTCCACTTCCCTTTTGTCAGTCACAGCACACATATAGTTTTATTGCCTTTATTCGAGCAGTCAATTTTGGCACTTGGCAGTGAATCAGGAATTGGATGACACAGCCATTTGCTCTTGGGACAGAGGTCTTGCAGGCTATATCCTCATCATGATGTTCAGCATCATAGCCATCATGGTCATCCAGACACAGTACATCTGTACCTCTGGCTTGCCTGTGTCACTTCTGTCTTTTGTTATCTTATTTCCTCTTGGATGACCTCCCTTGGTGTTTCTAGACAACAAGGTTAAAAATTGAAATTATGAAAATAAAAAAATCAGATTTGTGCAATTTCAGTTCTAAAAATAAACTGAATCCAATTTATAGAATTTTGGTTCAAAGAACAAATCTAAATTCTCCCATGAGGTCTCTGAAGATATTATCTACTCATTTATACACTGCCATATGCCAAGAAGGATTAAAGATAATTCATAACAAACAAGATAATGAAATAAATATATAAAGAAAAGAAATGGAACCAAAGCCCATCACTCAGAGCCATGATTTAAAGCTCAGAATTGTTTTAGGTCACAATTTTGCCTTTGATTTCTCCAGCAAGCCAATGAGGGTATAATCAATTACCTATAGGCCATGAAGGCAAGTTTTAAAGAATAGGAAAAATGTTTATCCAGCTTGTGTTCCAGAGAAAAAAAATTGAAATAAGTACTTTAACTATTAAGGGTGAAAATTAAAACAAACAAACAAACCACCCACCATCAGTTCACACTTTCAATAAAAGTTCTCCCAAATCATTTCTCTCTAAAACTACACTTTTGGAAAATGAACAACACCGATTATCATAATCTAGCCAATATCCTTTCATTGTTCAGTCAATTTTCAGAGTGATGTTAGTATTTAAGTCCCTGTGTTGCATGATCTACATACAGTTCAGTTCACATTCTATGGTGAAACTCTAACTGGGGAGTCAGGTGTGCATACACAACTTACCAAAGAGAGTGAGGGATTCATAGAATCGCCTGGTGTCGTGGGTGCACACTGGGTTGTACAAATCACAGATTCACAAGGTCAGATCCAGGCTCAGTTATTTGTCTCATGGCTAGGTACACCTGAGATGTGCTTCTTTCTATCCTAGAGGTCGATACGAGGTAGCTACATACCGAGTTTGTTACAAGCATCTTGACTACATTTTGCTCCTGGTATGTTTGGTATCATGAAAAAGAAAACTCTTTCAAAGCATTTAACAATGTCTCTTTGCCAATTAGGCACTCCCATAGTACCCTGTGACCTCCTTAGCATAGCACATCATTGACCTTATAGTGACAGCTGTAGTTCTTCCACAAATATCTTTCTGGTATCCAGCCTGATGCCTTGAAGTGACACTCAATAATATATGTCATATATTATAATATGTATTGGTGAATAAGTTAATGAAAGAATGGAAAACAATTAAGATGCACAGAATGGCACATTTTTAGATCTAGTCATATCCTCTTATCAACGCCATATCTTGTCTAGGGAAATTACTTGGTTGTTCTCACAGGACAACGTACTCTTATCTTTAACTCTTCAGTTTAGTATCTAAGAATTCAGTAGATAAAACCAGAAAAATTCAGAGTCCTTTTGATCTCACTTCATGTCTTGTGAAGCTAATAAAGATAATAGACCATCTTGTTTCCTCTAGTGAGAAAAATGGTTGGAATTCTTGGCATTAGGATCTGAGAATTAAATAGAAAGGCTTTAATATGTACCTCGAAGCATGTTTAATGCTTAACATTTATTCTATGATCACAGTTATGGTAGCAACATTGTCCTATAAATTATTTAATACGTTAGTTTATAAAGTAGATTTGTTCTCCATGCAGGCTGAAGACTTGCACATGCACACACACACACACACACACACACACACTACAGTCTGATTTATTTCAAATCAATTCCTCCCTCTAGTCTCTAGTAGAGCTTAAAATGATTCAAGGGTAAGATTGTCACAATTAACATCATAGTCAGTGGTGAAAGATTAAGGCTATTCCCTACAGTAAGACATGTGACAAAGACCCCCATTCTATTCAGCATAGCTCTAGAAGTTCTATCCAGACCAGAAAGGAAGGAAAGGAGGGAGGGAGGAAAGGAAGAAAGAAGGAAGGCATCAGAATTAGAGAAGCAAGGTTACCTCTGTTCACAGATGCTTGTGTCCTGCCAGCATATATATAGAAGACCCTAAATACATACACATAAGGATAAGTAAGAGACATAACTAAAGTGGTTTCAATAAGAATGGCATCCAGAGATTCATATAATTGCATGCTTAGTCCAGGTTTGGTAAACTATTTCTAACAGAATAAGAGGTATGGCCTTATTGGAGTAGGTCTGGCCTTGAAAAACAAGGTGTGACATTTGGGGATAGACTTTGAGATTTCAAATGCCCATGCCAGACCCAGTCTCTCTCTCTCTCTCTCTCTCTCTCTCTCTCTCTCTCTCTCTCTCT
>NC_034592.1:37780508-37785720 GCF_900095145.1 Mus pahari | reverse complement strand
GGCTCACAACCATCCGTAACAAGATCTGACGCCCTCTTCTGGAGTGTCTGAAGACAGCTACAGTGTACTTACATATAATAAATAAATAAATAAATTAAAAAAAAAAAAGAAGGACTACATGTTGTTTTAAAAAAATAAAAAAATAAAAAAATAAAATAAAATAAAAGATATAAGTAAATAAAAATACATTCATGGCCAAGTATTGATTGGAATGCAGCATTGTTTAAATGGGCGTATTAGCCAAAGTAAACTTCAGATTCAGCCCATTGTCCATAAACCCTCAATGGTGTCCTCCACAGAAATTTAAAAATCTACCCTAGAAGTTTTATGCCATAGAAAAAGATCACGAATATAAAAAAACCATCTTGAGAGCAGGAACTGTGTTGGAAGTCTCAGTTTCCTGATTGCAGAATGGGCCGTAAACTTCTAAGAATAAAAACATCTTTTGAAAAGGAAAGCAAATCAGCAGGACACACTGGCAGATGGCAGCAGAGGTAGAAAGCAGCCTTCCAGGTAGGGAGCCTCTGAGCTTGGCAGAAGCGTGAAGACCATTGAGTGAGGAAAGGGTATCCTGACATCCAAAAGTTGCATGGGCGATGTGACCACTTTAACCTCACTTTCCAGTCTTTGACTATGAATGTAGATGGTTCTGGGGAAACTGGATGTTCATTTTCGAGACAAAGAAAGTATACCTCCACTGGGCATCATACACAAAAATCAGCCAAGAGGAGAGCAGGCCTAAACACAAGGCTTAAAATGTAAAAGTCTCATGAAACCTTGGGAAACACTTTTCTGATGTGGCCTTTGGCACACTTTCTTGGATGTGACAGTGAAGGTGCAGCTGTCAGAAAAGGCAATGACTTGAAGCAAAAATTGAAGAGTTTCTTGCATGAAAGGATGAGAGAGAGAGAGAGAGAGAGAGAGAGAGAGAGAGAGAGAGAAACCAAACAAATCCAAATTATTACAGAATGTGAGGAAGAAGTCATTTGATGTTTCTGTGTTGTGACAGAAGCAACTTAAAGGAGCAGTGATCAATTTTGACTTGTTTCAGGCAACTGTGGTGCAGAAAACATAGAGGGACATCTCAGCTCATGTTGGAGTAGGCCTGAAGTAGACATGTCCATGGTACAGAGGGTCAGGGTGCACCAAGTAAAGATGGAACCAAGACATGAATGTATCCTTTGGAGTCCCATCCTGGAGACACACTTCTGTCAGCCAGGCCCTGCTTCTGAAAATATCCAAAGCCTCCGAAACAGTACCATCTGCAAGGGCAACAGCCTCAAAACATGATACGTTTCCTATGAAATTATAAGGAAGACTTTATGATGTATGCATCTGATGTGGGATTAATATTCTGAATACTAAATACCAACTTGTAGAGTGCAGCAGCAAAAGGCACCCAGTAAAACACTGAGTAGAAGATCTGAATTGACTTTTCTCCCAAGGCGATGCAAGTGTCCAATAGAATATAAATGTATGTTGAACATCATTAGCCTTTGAGGAGAAAAAAATTAAAACAACAAAAGAATGTTTCTTCGTAGTCATTAAATGGTTCTTTTATGACTGGAGAGGAAAAGAAGGAAGAAAGAAAAGATGATCACAATTAGTAAAATAGTGAGAATGGCTGGGCGTGGTGGCACACGCCTTTAATCCCAGCACTTGGGAGGCAGAGGCAGGCGGATTTCTGAGTTCGAGGCCAGCCTGGTCTACAGAGTGAGTTCCAGGACAGCCAGGGCTACACAGAGAAACCCTGTCTCGAAAAAACAAAAAAAAAAAAAAAAAAAGAAAGTGAGAATGATCCAAAAATCCATCACTAGATGATAGACAAGGGTAACATGTCATATCCGTAAAGGGGGATATTATTCAACCTTAAAAAGACAAATGAAATTTTAGGTGGAATTAGAGTGGAATTTTCTAGTGTGTGTGTGTGTGTGTGTGTGTGTGCGCGCGCGCGCGTGCACATTTTTCCAACAGTCCAGGCGATAGGTATGAAGATATTAAGATAGAGGTCTGCCTGGACTTATAGGGAGACCTGGTCTTAAAAGTAGTATAGACTGAGGATGTAGCTCAGTAGTAGATCACATGTTGTCGCTTGTGTTCAGTTGGAGGTGGTGGTACACTAAGTCCTCTATAGAGACCCCTGACCATTACTCACATTTGAAAATCATACTCTGGTGTACATGATTTTTTCCATATTAATTTTGAATTTGAATAACTGATATTCAATCAATTATCTGGTTCACTTAAATTGTTGACATGATATCGGTATATTCTGATAATAGTACAATACAGTGACTCTTGAAGTCACTATACTAATTTTCATAGATGTAAAAACACAAGTATTACATGATTCTTCTTACATTAGGTACCTAGAATAGTGAATTCGCATAGAGAAAATAAACCAGTGATCGCCTGGGAATGGAGACTTAAGTGGCTTAGAGTCTATTTCTGTTTTTAAGGATAGGAAAGTTCTAGAAGTAGGCAATGCTCGTGGTTGTGTAATATTTGCGACTTGTTGAACTGTGC
Organism: Mus pahari; assembly: GCF_900095145.1. Lineage (NCBI taxonomy): Eukaryota > Metazoa > Chordata > Mammalia > Rodentia > Muridae > Mus > Mus pahari. The sequence continues at coordinate 37,783,194 of NC_034592.1, read as the reverse complement.
CTTTAAAAATCGTTAAAATTATAAATACATATTTACATTTATAAAATGTTTTAATATTATATTATATGTAAAATATATCATAATATATATATATATATATATATATATATATATATATATATATATCCACAATAAAAACAAAGGTCAGTTTGCCTGGGGAGGATTTTATTGCCATAGTGGCCACACAAATATCAGTCTATTTGAAAATATATGACAAAGAAGAAAAAATAAAATGAGATCATGAACATAAATTAGTTTGTGTTTTAAATTATTGAGATATAATACATTTTAGAAATAGTTTGCAAATAATGTCATAGAAAGTTCACATTTCTATTTTATGAAACTTACAAAGAAATGCATTTTAAGCATGATAGGCAACTGTAGGATAGCTGTTTTTAAAAATTACATGTAACAATTAGCAAACTGTATGTTAAAGTAGCATGAAATAATATATAGGACTCTTATTCCTACATTCAGTATTCTAGACAATTCTAGGCTTGCCCTTAAAATCTGTCATGTCTTATTTAAAAAAAATATCACTTTAAAGGTAATTGTATTATTTTGACACTCATATTTGTTTTCCAATTCGGTAAGTAATAAATGCCACTAGAATAAATTCTTTATTCTTAGATGTTAGCAGGCTCAAGGTTTTATATATTTATGTATATATTACATTTTTTTCAAAAGATCAGTTAACTAACCTGAAGATTATATCTCTATTCTTTGCATTAAAAAAAAAAAAATGATCCACTACTTCCTGTCAGAGACGTTAGTGGGTTTTGGCTGGTTCCCAGGACCTCTGGCAGGCTCTCCTCTTCAGAAGCACAATTGCTTCCTGTACAGGTTAACCCTGAACCAAAAAACTTGCCCTCCCACTGCTCTGGAGCGGAAACATGGCAGAGTTGACGTTTGCCTATTGGATGAAGACATGATTGTCCTTGTAGCTACTCACACATGAAAGTTCCTGGCTTTTCCTCTTCAAAGCACACATTGCCAGAAGGAATTCTGCAAACACAATTAGTTTTATTTTCGTCTCTGAGGTTGCTTTCATTGACATGTGTGGTCCTCTCTCTCTGTTCTTCAATTTTAGAATAATATTCGTATTTTCTACTCGAGGGAAAACACACAAGGAGACAACCACACTCAGCGTCTGATGTCTTACCTGTTTCGGTTTGTTTTGGTTTGGTTTGGTTTGGTTTGTTTGAGACTTAAGAAACAGTACCAAAGGTAAGCTCCTTTTGGAGAGGCCACTGAACTTCCACCTACAAGTCACAATGAAGAAGATAATTATTCACTCCCTGAATTGTTAAAATATTTCTGAATTTTGCATTGCACATTAATATATATATATATATATATATATATATATATATTTATACAACACAATGGCATCACTGGGTGTTGTGTAGGATATCAAAACCAGCACACATACTCTTCTTTCCTGAATTGGTCCTCGTGTTCATTTGTTGTAGTAACAAGCTCAGTCCCCAGTAGAGAACCCAGATCACTGTTCACAGTGGAAAAATCATCCTGTAGAAAGGAATATGTTCATATTAATTTTGAATCTGCATAATTGATATTCACTAAATTATCTGGCTTGTTTAAATTGTTGATATGTTTTCAGACACAACCATAATAACTTTGTTTTAGGCGTGAAGATTTTGGGGATCTAAAACATTCTCTTCATTAGTAATTCTGCCTATGTAGGTCAAACGTCACATTGTAAATCTGTATATAGAGGGAGAGCATGGAACTTTACGGTTTAATTCAGTAAAGCAAATATAATTGTTAATGTAGCTGCCTTTGTAGACAAATTACTTTTACAAAGTTATCTCATAGTTTAATATTGCTTTAAATTGTCTTTCATTATGTGGTGCCCACAGAAGTGTGGAGAGGGACTCAGTTTCCCTGGAACTGGAGTTACCGATGGTTGTGAGCCACTGTGTCGGCACTGGGAGTCCTGAGATTTGAACCTGGGTCCTCTGCAAGAGCAACTATTTATTGCTAAGCCATCTCTCTGTTCCATTCTTTTTTCTTATGTTATTAAAACTTTCTTAGTGGAACTTCAAATGATCAAAGACAGTGGTAGAATCTCTAAGACATGAAAGGCATGGATTAAAAATACACATAATATCAATAGAGGTCTTTAGAGGCCATTTTTCATCTCTTTCCTTTCCTTTCTGCTGCTTTACAAAAGCTTGTACAACTCGGGGAGATAAAAGGGGAAACGGTGGTTTCCCTTGCTCTAGCGTTGCCTAAGGCAAGTCTAGTCTGTGTGCCTTTGTCAGTTCTCCTAACCACCCCGGAGCTAGCCTGAACTGGGCTAAACCCGAGGAAGCCGATCAGAAGCTTGGGGCCAGGATGTGAAGAGTTCGCCAAATCACATGATGATGTGGCTCTTTCACAGGAGTAGAACGCTATAGTCACCTGGGACAGAATAGAAAATGCGCTTGCCGTCCTTGTCCCCAGGTTCAGACCCAGAATAGCTAAAATCCTTGGAAACTTTTGAGTGGGGTGTGTGAGATAGTTCAGTGGTTCGATGCACTTGCTGTCAAGCCTGGAGACTTGAGGTTGATCCACAGAGTAGAAGGAGAGAACCAACTCCTGTAAGTTATTCTTTGATTTCCATCCATACACACACATACACACACACACACACACACACACACACACACACACACACACA
>NC_034592.1:37773006-37780453 GCF_900095145.1 Mus pahari | reverse complement strand
ACACACACACACACAAGGTATAGTATTTTTTTAAATAGTTTTTATTTAGGAAAGAATCTTTTGAGTGTTGAGGTGAGAAAAACCTATTATTTATTCAGAATAAATGGGTTTTTTTCCAATTACACCTGGGTTTATGTTAATGAAGTAACTTTATGGAAGATGGTTGATGAAGGAATGGCTTTCAGCTCATCTTCCTAAGTTTATGGTTCAGAAGACTGACCTAATTACCATCCACCAATGATTTAATGTGACCTCTTATATTAAATACATAAGCCCCATAAAACCTCTGACAAACTACTTTAAAGTAGCTCTGGGTCAGTGAACATACCTGGGGGCTGGGATATTGGAGCATTAGAGAAGACAAGAGAGGCTTACTAGACCCTATACACACACACACACACACACACACACACACACACACCTTACACCCTGTCTCAACGCCTCTCTGTTGTTTCTGTGTTGTATCTGCTATAATAAATTAATAATGGCAAGTAGCACACTTTGTCTGCCTTGTGAGACATTTTTGCAAACTATTAGGCAAGAGATACACATATATCCAGTTGGTAGGAGCAGTCGGCCCTTGAGATCTACACTTGGTGACACAAGTGGAATCATTTTTTAAATATATTATTTTAATTAGATATTTTCTTTATTTACATTTCAAATGTTATCCCCTTTCCTTGTTTCCCCTCTGAAAACCCTCTATCCCTACCTTTTCCCCTCCCCCTCCTCACCAACCCACCCACTCCAGCTTCCTGGCCCTGGCATTCCCCTATGCTGGGGCATAGAGCCTTCACAGAACCAAGGGCTTGTCCTCCCATTGATGACCGACTAGGCCATCCTCTGCTACATATGCAGCTAAAGCCATGAGTTCCACCATGGAGTCTTTGGTTGGTAGTTTAGTCCCAGGGAGCTCTGGGAGGGGTACTGGTTAGTTCATACTGTTGTTCCTCCTATGGGGATGCAACCCCCTTCAACTCCTTGGGTCCTTTCTCTAGCTCCTTCATTGGGAGCTAGAGTGCTCAGTCCAACAGATGGCTGTGAGCATTCACTTCTGGATTTGTCAGGCACTGGCAGAGGCTCTCAGGAGACAGCTATATCAGGCTCCTGTCAGCAAGCTCTTGTTGGCATCCATAATAGTGTCTGGGTTTGGTGGTTGTATATGAGATGGATCCTCAGCTGGGGCAGTCCCAGGATGGTCATTCCTTCAGTCTCTACTCCACACTTTGTCTCTGTAACTCCTTCCATGCGTATTTTGTTCCCTCTTCTAAGAAGGATCGAACTATCCACAGTTTGATCTTTCTTCTTCTTAAGTTTCATGTGTTTTGTGAATTGTATCTTGGGTATTCCAGCTTCTGGGCTAATATCCACTTATCAGTGAGTGCATATCATGAGTGTTCTTTTGTGATTGGGTTACCTCAACTGGTGGTTAGCATGTAGAAAAATGCATATTGATCCATTCTTACCTCCTTGTACAAAGCTCAAGTCCAAGTGGATCAAGGACCTCCACATAAAACCAGAGACACTGAAACTAATAGAGAAGAAAGTGGGGAAGTGCCTCAAAGATATGGGCACAGGGGAAATATTCCCAAACGGAACACCAATGGCTAGTGCTGTAAGATCAAGAATGGACAACTGGAACCTCATAAAAAAGTGGAATCATATTTTTGTGCAGAGCCCTTCATGTGTACATTTTATTCTTACCATGTGCAGAGAGTCAGTGTCAGGGCTGAGTTAAGTTGTAGGCTATCAGTTGGTAGCCAGAGAGAATTGGACCAGTTCTTGATGTGGAAAACTGCACCCGTGACGTTTCAGTCAGCTTTGTGGGTTTTTTTTTTTTGTTTTTTGTTTTTGAAAACACTCTCTACATTTTACTTCATCTTTTCACCAGTGCGAGATACATCCAGGGCTAGAAAATGTGATGTGAGTTTTCATGTGCTGAAGGTTTTGCTTTCCAATAAATCAGCAAATTACTCAAAATGCCTTTAGTGAAAAAAAAAAATCTGTAGAATGTCTGGAAAATACCGCCCACCCATATGGGTAGGGTCAGCTTATGTAACAGTCTGAAGATGTCTGGGAGACTTCTCAACACCTTCCCTGTGGATGACAAAGGAGACAATCAATTCTCAAGACCCCTCACAAAGGTCTTAGCGAATAGAGCTTAGCTATATAGAGCTCAGGTTGCCTGTGGTTCATAGTTGTAGCACAGGTGATAGTTCTGTAATATTTACCAGGTATGGGGCTTTCACAAGCTGGTTTGCACTCACCATTTGACGTGTGTAACAAGCAAGCACAAATAAGAAAATGCATTCTTCTTCATTTTTTTTTTTTTTTTTTTTACTTTCACACTCAGGATAACAGAGGCACAGAGAAGTCCGTTTGACTCACACCCAGTTGTCAGTGGGGGTGTTGCCATTTAAGACACCTATGCATGTGGTACCTGACTTAATACTTGGCTAGCATAATTTCCTAAGTGATTTTTTTTTAAAACTCTCCAATAGTGTGATAGCATGCCTTCTAACCTGTTTGTTCTCTCTTTCAATATAGCCATCGGTGAGTTGCATGCATATTCAACACTTGTCAACTGGGCTCTGGGTTAGATGATTTTTGTCTAAGTGTAAGCTGATGTAAGCATATAAGCTTATTTAAGCTTTGTTGGGTCCATTAGATGTGCTTAATGCACTTTTTTAGTTAGGATATTTTTCCAATTTTCTGTGAGTTTCTTTTTTTTTTTTTTTTTTTGCAATAGAAATTTGTCACCCAATGGAATGACACCTAAAACCTTAGCTATGTGGCACGAGAATTATTGGTATATCACAATTTTTTGGCTTGAAAGAGAGATCCCTTGAAAAAAGTAGACAAAGATTTCATACCTAATACTGTTCTATTACTATAGTACAAAGAGCCTGTAATAGAGCCGCTGGCTCGTGTTGCCCATCAATGGATGCTTTCCATGACAGATCATGTTCGCCATCAGTGTTTCCTTATATTGGCCACCAGTAAAAGCTGTGGAGTACATGGGAAAGAAAGGTGGAAAGGGTGAGCAGGCTACAGTGGAGTTGTCCAACCTTTACCTGGGTCCAGGAAAAACAGGGAAAACTGGAGCCTGCGGAAAGAGAGAGAAGAAAATCTGTCAGTAACACAGGAGACACGCAGGAGATGGACACAGGAGCGCTGCCAGCCTAGGTGACACAGAGTTCCAGGCCAGCTTGGATGCAGTGAGGCCGTCTCTTCCAACAAATAAACAAAAAAGTAAAAATAAAGAAAAGCAATCCGATGGTTGAGATTGCCTTGGAGATGATCACATACGTCCATGCAGGAGGAAATTCCATAAACACCTAGCCAGGAAGCCCCGATAGCAAAGAAGTACGTGTCTTTGACAGTTGTAAGATCTGACAAGTTGAGATAACAAGGCCTTTAAAGAGAAAGGTGAACCGGGGAAGCTAGCAATACCCAGATATTGTCTTTTATGTACAAAGAATAAAAATTGAATTCTCAGATATTAGCAAACAGAAAATATATACATCTATACAGTTTCTTCAAAAACATGACTTGAATATACACTTTAAAATCTAAAATAAGATGAGAAGTTGGATTAAGAAGTCATGTTCTAAAGTGACTGGTTATCAGAATTTAAACAATTTAAATACACAGACATTTCAGTTTGCTTGCAAAACAAAATGTAATTGTAAAACTATTGCTATTAAAGTGTAAATAGAAATGCTGTATTAATAAGATGTAAATTATTAAATTGGAGCTCATATAAATAAGAAAAAGAAATAGAAAATGGTGCTAAACTTTACATCACATTTAGAAATGTATTCTGTTTTTTTTTCTAAGTAATTTTTTTTTAAAAATTCTAATTAAAATATGACCACATCATTTTCCCCACTCTCTTTTCTCTCTCCAACCCCTCTAACAAATAGGAGCTTTCAGTTTGCATCCTCAAGTCAATCAGGGAACAGAGATGAGCGCGTGCTCAGGTGCCTGTCTTTAGTTACACAGTCCAGGATCCCAGCTAGGGAATGATGCAGTACCTAACAGGCAGATCTCCCCACCTTGCATTAATACAATCAAGATAATCTCCCATGGACGTTCCTGCAGGTCCATCTTTCGGGTCATTCTAGATTCTGTTGCCAATCAACACTGCCTATCACAGTTACACAAAATGTGTAGAGCTGCCATGACTATTGGTGAACAGCAGTTACATTTGCACAGTGGAGATGAGTGCTTATAAAAAGCCTGTATTTCTAATAATAACATTGTCTCAGCCGGGCATGGTGGCGCACGCCTTTAATCCCAGCACTCGGGAGGCAGAGGCAGGCGGATTTCTGAGTTCGAGGCCAGCCTGGTCTACAAAGTGAGTTCCAGGACAGTCAGGGCTATACAGAGAAACCCTTTCTCGAAAAACCAAAAAAAAAAAAAAAAAAAAAAAAATCTCTCCCTCAATGAATATGTCCATATCACATACTAACAAAAATAAACTTACATATGTATAAAACTACAATTTACAGAAGACCTCTCTTCAAAGAAACATTTTTTAAAAAATCCTTCCTATAACCATGGATCTTAAGGCTCTCCTCTGGAAGTATAGACATTTGCTCACAGATACACATTAGCAAGTGTGGGTAAGTGAATGCTAGCTGGAAGGTGTCAGCAGAGATGGCCAACTGCCTCCACCCAAAGAGCAACAGGGGGACTTACAGGCAAGGCTAGGCATCCCCACGGACAGTCATTGCCAGCTTTATTCCATGAATGGATGACAATTCTTCCTAACTCTACAGCATGGAACCATCACAAGATTATGCATTTTGAGAAAAGCATTTCAGCTAGTCTTGGCCAGTCATCCACAACTGGACTATTGACTGCAATTTTACATATATATATATATATATATATATATATATATATATATATATATATATATATATATGACTGCTTTCATTTAGTGTCAACTATTGTCTATCAGGTACATTCACAGGAAAAAAGAGAAAGACTTAATGATTCTTCATAATCAGAAGCTATTTTGTTTCTACTTTTTGGTATTCTTTAATGTAATGAAAGCAAAATACACTCAAAATGACAGTCACTGACTGGTGTGCAGAGGACTTTATGCGTATCGTTTTAATAACTAAGTTAGGCTTCAACATTTAAAATGTTAGGCTTAAGGCGCAAAGAGAAATAGATTATGCAAGTTTAGGTTGCTAACTATAACGTGTACTTGAATCCAGAACTTTTTAGACCTCAATCTTTGTAGCCTGTATTATTCTGTCTTCTTCCTTGGCCTTGAAAGAACTTTTTTTTTTGCATTTGAAAAAATGCTGATGTGAGCAATTATGAGAGGAGAAATGGCTGGGGTGACTTATATTGTTTAGTTTTGTTTCTTCCAGTTCTGCCCTGTAAGCCCAGCAGAGCTCAAATTCCCTTGTCATCAGCAAGGATAAGGGGCAGAGCGTCAGCCCCACAAATCTTAGCTTTAGTGAAGCAGACGTCTGAGTGTCTGGGACTGAGCCCAGGTGGGCTTGCTCCAAGCTTCACTCTGGAAACAACTGCAATAAATTAGCAGGGCCGAGTACAGGCACTGGCACCGGTTGCACTGAAGTTACACGGATAGTAATAATGTTCACTCTATAAATAGCAAAATGAGAAAGATGCTGGCTGATAGTCAGGCCTTACATTCCTATTAGACACTAGAAAATGAAAAAGCAGAGAAGTTTCCCCTCTCGTGTTCAGTTAATGTTTTCTCCTATCTTTAAATATTACGAACCTCGAGTCAAGTTAATCCTAAGTTAATTCTCTCTAGCTTTAGATTGCATTTAGCATATATTGGAATCAACACACCAACCCATAAATACTAAGATCTACAAACCAAATGAATATTGCATGCGCAGCATACTCAAAACCGGAGGCAAAGTGGGTCTCAGAGATACGAGACAGGCATGGTTAAAGAGATGTTTTTACTTCTGAAAGAAACCATAATAAGATGACCAGCCTCTCTCAACTGTGTAATTTTACACTGATGCTATAATTAAAATCAGCCCAAAATGCCAGGAATCTAAAGCCTATATTAAAGAAAAAGAAACAAAACTTCAAATAGCCAGACTGTACAGAGTGGCTAAAGAGTTAGTTGATATCATTGTTTCAGGAAATCGCACCAAGGACTTATCTGCTGAAGCGATGATTTAGCCTGGGTGGGGTTGAGAGTGTTTGCCTCCAGAACTTCAGGGTTCCTTTTTGGGGGTGATTTCTCTGCCTGCTACTCAAAAACAAACAAAACATTGTTTTGTGGCTATTGGTTTTGATTGGGGCGTGCTATCATAGAAAAACATGTTTGATTTTGTTGAAAGGAATAGAGACAGTTTGGAAAAACTGGGGTTGAAAACTTCTGCCCATCTTTAACCAACTGGACTGGGCACCATGCCTGCTGCCAGGGTTCTTTCCATTATCTTAGATGCATCGGCCTTACTGGTGGAACCTTAATTTTGAACATCTGTTCGTGATTCCCCCATTATGTGACAGAACACAATGGCCAACGGAGGGAAGGCTCAAGACTTGAGCTCTAATTTCAATTCTAGACTATAATTAATGTTCCCAGGGTCAAGCTCTTGCCTGGTGATGCTCGGTGAGTTTCCAATGGCTGAGTGAGGGAGCCAAGCGGGCGGGAATCATGTCTCCAAGCCAGCTGGGCCTCCCTGGTGTCTTCTTGCTGGCTCAGGCAAGCCCTCCTCCTCTCAGGCCCTGCTGTTATCTGCTACCAAGCAGAGCCAGAGGAAATTGATGGAGATGGTGCCAGTCTCAGTGGCCCTGAGGGTTCCCCCTTTGCCAACATGAGTTCTAAAGAAGCAGGTCTCACTCGTGGTGGAAGCCATTGATTTTTTTTTCCTCCCTCAAGCCAGGCCTGCATTAAGCCCCTTCCAGGGTCTGAGGGCTGCATCTTTCACCAATAGGTTCTGTTTAGAACATTCCCTGAAAGAACTCTCCCGGGTATCTGATTATCTTGCCAGTTCTAACCCGAAACACAGCTGGAAAATGTAGGCAGCGTTGTAAATAACAAATCTGGCCTCCATCATGCCGCACCATGTGGTTCTAGTTGGAAAAGACTAGGAATATTAGGAGATACTGTTTATTCATTGCTCACATCTCTGGGTACCTACAGTTAAATCTCCTACTGGTCACATATAAATGGTATGGGTGTTTGTCTTCTCCACTTAGCATATATACCTAACAGTTAGTGGTTTCTATCTTCAGTAACTTATTTTCTCACTTACACATTGTACTGGATAGCTTTGTGTCAACTTGACACAGCTGGAGTTATCACAGAGAAAGGAGCTTCAGTTGGGGAAATGCCCCCATGAGATCCAGCTGTAAGGCATTTTCTCAATTAGTGATCAAGGGGGGAGGTTCCCTTGTGGGTGGTGCCATCTCTGGGCTGGTAGTCTTGGGTTCT
>NC_034592.1:37756783-37772856 GCF_900095145.1 Mus pahari | reverse complement strand
CTTGAGTTCCAGTCCTGCATCCTTTGGTGATCAACAGCAGTATGGAAATGTAAGCCAAATAAACACTTTCCTCCCCAACTTGCTTCTTGGTCATGACATTTGTGCAGGAATAGAAACCCTGACTAAGACACATGTGAAATTCCATCATTCATTTATTCATTCATTTATTCAACATTTACTATTTCTATTGCTAATTTATCTACTGCTTGCTAGGAACGGGGTTTCCTGATGAAGTCTCAGGTTGGAGCAAAGAGACCCAGTCCCTCTTCTCATGATGGCTACAGAACGGTATTGCACATGAAGTGAGGACTTGTGAAAGCCGTGAGTGTAGATCGGGCTGTGATGTCTGTTAGGAAGGAAAGGAACCTCAGGCCAGGACAGCAACATAGACTGCAGAGCCTGTGGAGAAAGTGACACCTGAGCTGGTATAGCTGTGTGCTGCTGACTCGAGTTGTGTGGCATCCTCTAGGTGGACATATTACAGAGAGGTGTCCCAAGATGGAAGAAAGACAGACAGACAGACAGACAGAAAGAAAGAAAGAAAGAAAGAAAGAAAGAAAGAAAGAAAGAAAGAACGGACTTTGGGAAGTGACTAATACTGTTGTTACCTTTTTTCATCAGATTCAGATGATTAAAATATGCGTTATTTGAAGGGGTGAAACAAATACTTTTAATTTAAAAAGCTATGTTTACTTAACTTTTAAAAATAAAAAATATAGTCTAGACAACAAAGAGAAAAAAGAGACAAAGTAATTATACCCCATTTATCTACAAACTCTTTTCTTACCAGGTTCTTGTTAACAATGAGAATTATCTATCTTTATTTTTTCCTATCTGTACTCATGCATACAAATGCATGTATGCACGCATATAATTCATATGAGCATATATAGTTTGCATAGATATATGCATGTGTGTATATATTCACATGGTACATAAAGGAATTATAGCCATTTTATCAGGAAATTCATTCTTTATTTCATAGAGGTAATTTTTCCAAATAGCAAGAAACTTTACTGTGTGTGCATGTACATATATAGGTATGCACTGTGTGTGCATGTGTGTGTATATGTATGTATGCATGTGTGTATGAGTGTGTACGTATGTGTATGCATATGTGTGTGTTGGTGTGTATGCATGTGTGTATGTGTGTGTGTGTGTGTGCATGTGTGTGTGTGTTGGTGTGTGTGTGTTTGTAAGAATGTGTGTATGTACGGGGTAAAGAAGATTAGGTTAAGCAACCCTGCAGTTCAGTAGCCGTGCCTATATGTAGCTGAGAGGGCAGCCTTGAATACTCTTCACCTTTCAGTTTTTTCAGGTTGGGTCTCTGTGTTCATTTTTCTAGATTCCAGCCTCACTAGCCTGGGAAATTGTGGGAATTCTTTTACCTCCACTTCCTGTCTCACCGTAGGAGCTTGGGGATGACAGAAATGGGCTCCTCTGCCCAACGTGATGAAGCTTCCTGGGATCCGAATTTAAGTCCTCCTACCTGTGACAAGGGCTTAACTGACTGAGCAATCTTCCCAACCTCAACCTTATTCTTCCTACTGGAATAATAACATATAAAAATATAAATGTGGAATCCTGTTCCCAGAATTCCACCCTGTTCCTCCTGCTTTTTGGAATCTCGATTCCTTTTACAAGTTAGCCTCCTCTCCCTCCCCTGCTTCTCAGTGCTGAGGACTAAGGCCAGGGATGTGAGGATTTGTTTTCTCTATTTTGAGTGACTGTCTAAGTTGCCCAGGCTGCTCTTGAACTTGATCTCTAGCACAGAGGGGCCTTGAACTTGTGGCCCTCTTGCTTTTGCCTTCTTATATTAAAGGTCCCACAACCAAGGCAGGCTTGTATTGAACTTTTATAATCGTTCAGAAATTATCTCTGTACATTGTTTGATATCACAATTTTCTTTCACTGTAAATGTATTAGATTTTCCAAATCCTTTTTATATAGCTATTTTCTTTCCCTTACCACCATATGCCAAATCTCCATAGATATGGCTGCCTTCTTTCAACCTATTTTCTACTTCAGTGGTCCATCTATTATTATGGCTATCCAACCCTGTTTTATTAAAATTGCATCGTGCTTTGACACCTATAGGCAAATGAACCCATAAATTGATAGTTCAGAGTGCAGCCTCTGGAGCCAGGTCAACTGTAACCCAAAAGCCTAGACAATAATAATTTATTTATCCTGCACAGTGCTTATAGTAAGTATTCTCACAGTAGAATAATACCACCCTTAATATATTTTAATCCAGCTTGTGGATAAAGCTAGCATATTTAACACTGAGAATCAAAAAAAATAAAATAAAATAAAATGTACTGAACCATATAATTTCCAACAAAACCGATGAATTCTTTTTTTTTTTAATTAAACCCAGGGTTTCATGTCTGCTAGGCAAGTGTTTTCAGCTTGAGCCCTGGCCCTCTTTTTTCTGTTTTAGTTTGAGACACAGTCTTCTAAAGTTGCCCAATCTGGACTTGAAATCACTCTAGCCAGGCATGGTACTTGAACTCAAAACCTTCCTGCTTTAGGCTTATTACAAGACTATGCTACCAGTCCTAGAGATGGTAATGATTCTGTGACACAGTATCCTTTTGAAGACATTCTACTTTCTTACATACATGCCATAGCCACTTTAGGCAAGCTCAAAAGCAGGATGTTTCAGAGAGTATGATGACTCCCCCTGCCCCACTTTGATGGGAAGTAGCTGGCTATATTGCCCAAACCTCACATTGTGAAATGCAAATGTCGAGATGTATAGTGCCAGCACAGGTTGTAGACTGGTCTTGAAGAAAGCGGGGAGGAGCAGAAATAAAACATGGATTTGTGACCTCTGTGAGAAAGGTACAATTTTAGCAAAGCTGCCAGCCAAAGATGAGGAAGGAGAGAAGGCATTGCCATTCCTTAATCACCGGTGGAAACTACAGCTGACCAAGGACTACTCTAAAAGTCTGTGAGTCCAACACAGCCCTGAGTAAAGACTCTTAAGTGGCTTAGAATGAAACATTTGCAAATACTGAGACTGTTCTTTTGCAAATGCGTTCACAGATAAGAACTGATGATAAGCTGGAAGCCTAGACTTGGATTCCTTGAGCCAACAGTTTTGGAGAAGTTTCCAAGATGTGATCCATACAAGCAAGGTAAGTACCAAAGGTCGTGGGTCAATCAAAGGCAAATCCAGTTTCTTCTGATGGTAATTTGGAGAAACCCAAGAAGAGGATTTCCTTTGAAGCATTGAAATCTCAAAGGGGTGTTACAAGCTCCACTATAAAGCACTTAACAAACAAATGTATGATTTACCCTAGAAATAGGAGATTCCCCCTATGGTAGCAGTACTCTGTCTATTGCACAGCAAGTCTGCCTTTCTAGTAACTAGAGCCTTGTTAGTTACATAGTGAGGAGGGAAGGAGAGGTTTACAGGCGTCTCTGAGGCATTGAAATTGAAGCATTGAGTCAGATAAGAGCTCCCTCTTCCCCCTTTTTCCCCTTTCCTCCTTAAACACACACACACATACACATAGACCCACAGACACATACAAACACACACAGAGATACACACAGACAAACACACAGACACACACAGTCACACACATAGAGACAAACACAAACAGACAAACACACACACACACAGAGAGAGAGAGAGAGAGAGAGAGAGAGAGAGAGAGAGAGAGAGAGAGAGAGAACAAATTGCTGACGATTGTGTCAGTGTTAGCCAGAATAAGCAGACCAAGACCTGCTTAGCTTCCCTTGCCAATTTTCTTCATCCCCCACCCAGTCCTCAAAAGTGTTCCCAGTCAAGTTGTCCCCAGCAGTTTCCTCCACTGTCCCTACCGTCATCATTCTTGCCTGGGCCTGATGATTGCAATAGTGGACTAATTAGTTTCCCCTCTATCAGTCTGTCCTCTCCAAATCCATCAACTACTCCACAAACAGATTTATCTTCCGACATTGCAATCAGCAACCTGTCTTCAAAAACTTTTAATGACCCTTGTCTCGTACGAAGAGCACATTCCCTATCATGGCCTACAGTGACCTGCTCCCTAACAACCACTCAAGCTTATGTTGAAGATTGTGCTGCAGACAGACCAGCTGGTCAGGCAAACCACTCGACCCTCTCTTTACCACACACACTTTCTGATGTCCACATTTGTCTGTGTGTTCCCAAGGATGTGATTTCTACCACATTTTCTCCTCATTCGACTTCCTAATTTTGATTTCATGTGTATGGGTGTTTTATCTGCACACATGGCCGTACACCACGTGTGTGCCTGGTGACCTCAGAGGCTGGAAGAGGGCATCAGATTCCCCAGGACTAGTGAGCTACCGTGATCGTACTGCAGACCGAACCCGTGTCCTGTAGAAGAACATCCATTGTTCTTCATTGCTGGACCCTCTCTCCAGTCCTTTTCATTCAGTTTTTGTCTTATGTCCTTTGCCTGGAGACCCAGTTCAGAATCTATCTCTTCCCTTTTTTCCTAAGTTGCCATGGTATCAAATACTACTCATTCTTCTGAGCTACTAAAAACAAAAACAAAAACAAAACAAAAGGAAAAACCCACAACTTGTGATGGGTACAGTGGTATATGTCCTTAATCTCTGTTCATAGGCAGCAGACACAGGCAGAGCACTGGCAGCCTGGTGACATCTCGAATTCCAGGCCAGCCAGGACTCAAAGTGAAACCCTGTCAAAAAACAAACAAACAAACAGTAGCAAAACACACCACCACAAGTTGAGTGGAATACTGTATAATACTAATTTTTTTTTTAAAAAAAAGATCTATTTATTTATGTATATGTATGCTCTATTCGCACGTGTGCCTGCGTGACAGAGACCTCATATCCCATAATAGGTGGTTGTGAGCCACCATGTAGTTGCAGGGAATTGAACTCAGGACCTCTGGAAGAGCAGCCAGTGCTCGCTCTTAATTGGTGAGTTATCTTTCCAATGCTAGTAATACTAATTTTTGAGGGTTGTTTTGTTTTGTTTTATTTTGTGCTTTGTTTGTTTTGAAACTTTGAGAGGTGGAAGGTGGAATGGTCTCTGAACCTCTAAGAGGAATCTTTGGAGGTTGAGGCTTTATTTTTGCAGAAAATGGTTTAGAAGTGCGACAGTAGGGGGATAGAGAGATGGCTCAGAGGTGAAGGACACATATTGCTCTTCCTGAGGAAGTTCAATTCCCAGCACACATCAGGCAGTTCCCATGTTCCACCACTGGCCTGTTTGAGCACCTGTACTCACCTCTTCCTCAAGCATGCATACACATCATCATCATCATCATCATCATCATCATCATCATCCCAACAATAATAGCAGTAATGCAAAATTTAAAGTAATATGATAATAGTTTGTATTGAGTATCTCTAGCACCTGGCCTTCCAGGCACAGGGTAGGATGGTGTGTCACTGCTCTCTTTGAGTTAGAGCTGAGCACGTGACTTGCTTTGGTCAGTGCATTGTACAGTGCATGTACTTCTTACAGTAGTAAGCACTGTAAGCATAGATTCCCCTAAATATTTCCTTCTCTTTGCAACCAAGAATATATACTGCCACTTGCCCGCTTTTATGGTAAGCTATTATAGAGAAGAGGCCCACAAACTCTTTCTTAATGCTCTTTCACACCCCCTAGAGTCATGACTGACATCCAAAATAAACACAGCACATGACCAAGGAAGTCATCCTTACCTTTTGGTAACCACGAAGATGTAGATTTTCTTTGTTCCTCCTGCATAGCCTAACAGACCGTCAGTTCTGAAGCTCACAAAAAGACAGTTTTCACTCCACATATTAAGTACATGCCATCGTTATTTGGCAAAAATCAAAAACATATTGAAACACTGGGGGGTGGAGCTGGCAGTTCCACCTAGGGTTACAGCAGAAGATCAAGCATTCCTCTTGGCTTCTATCCTTTATTTTAGAAAGCCACCGTGGAAGCTAGTAAGGGTCATTCTAGGCTCCATATACGTACGGATGTGGCACGCTCTGGGGAGCCAGATGTGTCTCCTCATTTGCACAGCAAATAGAGTCAGCTAACCAACATGCCTTACCAGACACCTCAGAGAGCTCTGATATCAACAGGGTTCTGCAGCTGCAGAGGGAACTGCAACAGGGAGAATTGACTCCAAGGCACGGATTCTTGGAGGTTAAACTGAAGAGATTTCCAGAAATAATTTGGAAATCTACTACTGAGGGCTGGAGAGATGGCTCAGAGGCTGGGAGTACTGACTGCTCTTCCAAAGGTCCTGAGTTCAATTCCCAGCAGCCACAGGGTGGCTCACAACCATCTGTAATGGGATCAGATGCCCTCTTCTGGTGTGTCTGAAGACGGCGACAGTGTACTCATGTACATATAATAAATAAATTAATTAATTTAAAAAAAGAAAATATATTGAGAGTTTGAACCAGGATCATTGGGACCTTAAAAGTTAACTTTATCACCAGATGGGCCATATTCATTGCATGCAATCATGATTTGTTCAGGGTTCTTCTCCTTCTACTAAATTAGTTTATAACTGTAGTGTGTCTCTTCAGAGTCTTTAACAAATATTCTGTTTACTAGGTCTTTGAGAAATAATGGTGATTTCAGGGGAGGGAGGGGTGGCTCAGTAGTTAGGGGTGCTTTCTGCTCTTGTAGGGCACCTGCTCAGTTCTCCACACACAAGACGGCTTGGAATTCTACTTCCAGGAAAGCTGGCGACTTCTTCCGCTCTCCAAAGGAAATATACACTTGGTGTACATGCATGTAGACAGTGGTTTTTCAAAACTTTTAGGAATGTTGTTTTAAGAATACAATTGTGAATGCAAAGTGTTATGTGGTTATTCATGATAAAACTTAGGCAAAAGATTATTTCAAATAAAAATTAATTAGAATTTAACGAATGTCTCTTTGATCAAGTTTAGTATCTTTTGAGTCTAAGTAGTGCAAATAAACAGATACAATTCTGCCCACCAGCCAGAGTTATGACACTGAAGAACATTCTTCTCTGCAAGCTTTCAGACAAACAACTCCGTGATTACCTGCTCTGTCTAACGGTTTTACAGTAGCTGGATTCATTTTAAGAACGAGCCCACTACTGACATACTTTATACTTATGACTAGATTGATAGAGTTTAACTACCTTATTTTCTCAATAAGAGTTTATCTAACAGCATTTTCTAAAGGAATTACTGAGGGGCAGGGCATATCCACAGTCCTGCACTCCATGAGTGTAAGCAGTAGAGAATTGGCTCTGACAGCCATCCTGGCATATCAGCCCCCAAGCATTCTTCTTGGCTTTTTCCCTTTATTTTAGAACTGCATTGCTCATTTGGTGTTTTGCTTCTACAGCTCTCCTTTACTTATTTCTGCTTTCATTGGATACTTTTATACAAGTCTTTTGGGAGGAAGAACAATACATTGTTTTAGAAAGGTCCTACGTAGTGGTAGATGCCCATGGACTCAGATAATTGAATTTGTCCTTCACATGACCCATTGATCTCCTTCATAGCACTTCTGCTTGGGGACATCCTTCCTGCTTATGTGGGATGACGGGGATAATCAACCAGCTGTCTTTGAGCAGCTCATACTGTTTTGTGGCTTGGCCTTTTATTGATCTAATTTACTATGAGTGTAACATTCTAAAGATCCCTCTCTCTGAGGACACACACACATACACACACACACATACTCATGCCAGGGCCCAGGGCTGTTTAGGCTGACCTTGACAAACCTTCTCACATTTCTATATTAGTTGCCATAATGTACAAATGAGATAAGTGTCGCATTGAAGATACCAGTTTCCTATAACCCTAGCTCCTCTTTACCTTGTCCATTAGGCCAGCTTCTGTCCCTTAAAGATAGATAGCCTTCCCAAATACAAGGCTATTGTGACAGGCTTCCTGTGTGTGCCAAGGCATCAGCACAGCATGGTGTTGTGTGTTGTGTCCTGTATTTAAATTACATTGGTTTAAGCAATCAGAGCCTTGAAAGTGTAGATATGGCTACTTTCCTGTTCCAGCATGACAGTGTTCTAAGAAGGAAAGGCGGATCTGCAAGACAGTTCCACGTAGTGGGTTAATGACCATCTGTGACTCCAGTTCCACAGGATCCAATGCCTTCTTCTCACCTCCGAAGGCATTAGGCATGCACGTGGCGCATGTACATGTATGTAGACAAAGAACTCAGACATAAGTAGTAAAATAGAATTAAATAAATAGTTTTTAAAAGAATGAAAGGAAGACAATAGGTTTAAAGAAACAAGTGAGAAGTATGTAGATTATGAAATTCTTATGGATGAAAGGAACCCAGACATGTTTAACTATAGGGGGAGCAATCTGACATGGGCTTTCTCTTTGTAACGGGGGGTGGGGGGGGTAGGGGCAGGTCCACAAAGAGTGGCCACACGTATAAAGTGAAGGACAGCGTTGGTGGGCTCAGGGAGGAAGGTCCAGCTTTTGAGCTACATCCAGACTGGGAGATCTGAGCTGTGGGTGGCAGCCCTCAACTGCAGATGGGTGCTGCCTCTGTCAAGCCAGCTATCACCTTATGGCAAGGTTCTGGGATGGCAGCCCGGCAGCACCATATGGGATATAGCCTTCGCGCACAAGCCCCTAAAACCATCGCAGTAACACATGATGAATATTTCATCTTTCACAAATCCACTTGCAAAATGTGGCGCAGTGCGCCGTGTCTCCTTTCACCCCCCCCCTTCTGCTTTCGCCATCCTTGACTTCAGTGGTGCTCCTTCAGCTAAATAAATGCTTGCTGATCAAAGTTTGGATGTTACAAGAGAACTTCAAATCATTTACCAGCGTGCAATAAACTATTAGCAGTGTGTTGATCTTTCTTCTCATGGATATTAAATAGCAAATTGAATAAATAGACATTTATAAAAATATTCAGTTGGTTTGACTCCCCCCTCCCTCCAGAATTAGGTGAATTGCTTAGGAGAGTTGACTGAATCAGTTTGGTGTTCTGGTTTCCTGTGGGTGTGGTCCACCCTAATATTGCATTTTTAAAGTATTAGCTCTGAGTCGTTGAAGTTTGTGTTCTGATTTGCAATTCGCTATGGTGTTCTTGCTTTGTCTCTTGGTGTTTGAAGTAATGCCTTCCCCTCCTAGAGTGAGGGGTAGCAGCTGGCTGGCCGGGCAGGGCAGCTCCACAGACTGGAAAGGGAGGGAGGGGGTCATATCTAATTAGAGCAGCAGGGAACGGTTTTTTAGTGAGGCAAATTGTAATCCTTTTTTCTGGAAACTGGCCAGGGCATTAGGGTTAACACCACAGTTTGCGTAAAGTAATAATAAAAAATATCTTGTATCTGCTCGGCGTCTATGGATCCCCAGCATCTTAGATGTCCACGTTCACATCTCGTTTTGAAGATTCTTTATATCCACTATGCTCTTAACACCTGCCAAAACTTAGCAAAAAGACAGCACCGGATTCGAGGCGCTCATTTCCACTGGATGTTTCAACAAGAATCGCAACTGTGGTCTAGGGGAAAGTTCACTTCCGTTTTCAAGGTACCACTGGTGTCTGTGGCCAAGCAGCCCTCAGTGTTCCTGATCTCTTCTAAGGGGCATTGGCGGAAAGCAATATGGTAGCCATTTTCTGTTTGATTTCACTGTTGTAGTGCTGACGCTGAGACGTGCCAGGGACGCACTTTAACTTGGCCCAAGACAAACCGTTTTTTTTTTTTTTTTGAAGTTTGTTGTTGTTGAGGTTGGTTTGTTTTCTTCTGTTTAAATGGATCTTCTGTTACTGATTGGGAAGTACCTTCAGGGTCATCTACTTCTTCCTTAGTGATAGTCACTGAATCCCCCTCTCCAGCTCCGGACTTACTTCCCTCTATTTATCTACTACTCCATCTACATAATAGTGAGTTTGCGGATCAATTCCTTGAACCGAAGTGCGCTAAGGCAAGCTATTGTCACTCTGGTTTTGTCTTACATAAGAGTCTTCTGTGTAGTGACACAGGACAGTTTTCCTCAGCTTGGTTCAGATAGGTGCGTTGCTCATGCGTTTGCTCATGCGCTGATTTCATCCATTGACCAAACAGCATGATTGCATTCAGTCAACACGTGTCCTGCATTTATTATCTATGTATTGAGCTGAATTTGTTTGACAGAAGAAACCTTACATAGTAGTCGGGAAGTCAAGAATTTGAAACAGCTGGTCATGGGACAGGCCACATCAAACCTACATGACGTGTCAGGGGTGAAGAACTCAAACAGACATAGCTAGGACCCCTGTTTCAAGCTGTGACAGAGCTGAGTGAACGAATTCTAGAGGCTGTCTCTAAAGGCCTAGGCAGAATTAAAAGAACACAAGGTAAATATTGTGTCAGTTTTCAGAACTACCTAATGGGTTCCTTCCTGATGCAGACCGGGTCATAGCAGCACGGGCTTCAGTCCCTGGGTAACTGTCAGTTTCTGAGGAAGTTAAAGCAGTCACCACAGGACAGAGCTCAAAATGAGATCTGGAAGCGAACTAAAGGCAACATAGAAGCACGGTTTGTTTGTTCCTTTCTTTGTTTGTTTTTTCCTTACTCTCCCCTTCCCTCACCCTTCCCTGTCCAGGAATGGTTAAGTCAGAGCGCACAGAGGCCTGCGCAACTTGTTTGTTCTCTGTAACCTCAGCTTCGTAGAGAATTTCAGGCATTTTACGTTCCAGGTTTCTTTTCCTTAGTTACTTGTAACTGTGAATAGTCCCATTCGAAGGCCTGCCATTTAGATAGCAGAAATCTAGCCCGGGTTTCTTCTCCCATTCCCTCTTTCTTTCTTTTTCTTTCTTTCTTTCTTTCTTTCTTTCTTTCTTTCTTTCTTTCTTTCTTTCTTTCTTTCTTTCTTAATTTCTTTCTTTCTTTCTCTTTCTTTCTTTCTTTCTTTCTTTCTTTCTTTCTTTCTTTCTTTCTTTCTTTCTTTCTGTAAAATTAAAAAGTGCTAATCAGACAAATCACTTCTACTACTTAAAAAAAAAAAAAAAAAAAAAAAAGAGTTTCCAATGGTATGGTGTTGGGCAGCCTAATCTGGTGGTTTATCAAGAAGACGTTCTTTTCTTTAGGGAATTAGGTGGTGACTTGCAGGCTCATGAATTATTCAACAAGTGGGGGCGCAGAGGTCAGAGCCTGTGAAGGGTCTGGGGTGGGGTACAGCCACCGAGGATTTGTGCGCGCCTCCCTCCACACCCCCATTGCTGTCACCTGCAGCCTACCACACTGTTGACTGGACTCTATCTCTCCAAAAGACACTGGGCGGGCGAAGCTTCTAAGCAAAGGTAAGAAGCATCTCTTGGATCTTGAGGACCAGAGCCTTTGTTTGACTGTTACAGCACCTGCCCCCACCCAGCCACCCGCTCCTCTGGTATCAGTGCCATTCATGTGCAAAGTAGAAACTGAACTGAACACATTATCTTTGAGCCAAAATTGGTCTCTCCTCCTGTCCCGGCCTCTTTAAGGGGTGGCATACATTTGAAGGTTGGTTATTAGTTCCGAATGCTGCAGAAGCATCTGCTCTGTACTAGCTAGAAATCATGTTTAATAACAAGAAAATCTACTCCAGCCAAATCCCTGTTGGGAGGGCTCTCGCATGAACAAAAGGCCCCCACTTCTCCTGATTTCCATAACAGATGTAGTATCTGAGGCATGACAGCTCAGCTCAGCCCCGCACCATTATCCTCCTGCATATCCATCTGCAAGGAGCGAGGGCTTTCGTTTTATTAATTGCTCTGGTGGGCTACATGTGACGTTTTGTTGCCCCCAGAGTACTGTGTTTGTGCTTCATGCTACACTGGTCGCAATAATAGTGATTTTTCTTAGTGTTAAAGGTTACTGGCCCTTTTCCTTTCCTTTGCATCACAGCTTCCATACCCAATAAACTATTAATGCCTCTCTGGGGGGTCGACAATTTCCCTTAAGATGGTTCCAGTCTTCCAAACCTAGTCCTGTTTCTTTGTCTTCTGACTGAACAGTCTTGAGACAAGTCAGTTGGAGGAAGTCTTTAGGGAGCTTCCCAGTGTCAGACACAGTCACTAACACTTGAGGAGAACCCTTCTCCCCAAAGAGAGAAACAGAGTAAGAACTGTGACACTTGTAAGTCAGTTAGTGTTTTAAAATCACAAACACACAAGCACAGGAAAACACCTTTTGCAGTTTGGAGGAAAAAAAAAAAAAAAAAAAGATTGCTCTCTATTTGCAGTCTAGCTTCTCCCTAGTGATAGAGCTTTGGGTAATGTGATGTCTGCTTCCCAAGGTCAGCATAGGGCAGCTATAACCCACACTTGTCATCCTTCTGTGCTCTTCATCTTTATCCCAGGGCAGTTTAGAAGATGCAGTGCTTGGCGGCAAATGGAGCCCAGGGAGGAAAGGAAGGGGGAGCTGAGAAGAGAGAGTGCTTACAGAAGAGATAAGAAGAAACCCTGAGTGTGGGAGGAACAGAAGTCCGGGAAAAGTAACAGACTTCATAGAAAAATCCCCCTATTTCCTTTAGAGTTCAGCATTTGCTTCTTTTGCCTCCCTAACCTACATGGCCATAGGAATTTTAATCCTTCAGCAACTCCATGTAGAATTTAAAGCGCCAGGGCTTGAAAGCAGTGTTCTGAGCCTAACAGGGTGAGTTCTGTGTTTCTTGCAGGTACCAAAACAAGATCAAAGGACAGGGTCACACCAGAAAAGGCACATGGAGACATATGCCTGTCTCCATGTATGTGTGCGTGCACATAGGAGTGAGCTCAGTTTGATCACATGTAACTGTAATGTGTACGCATACCTGTATGTGTGTTTGTTTGTTTGTTGGAGACAGGATTTCTCAGTGTAACAGAGACCTGGCTGGCCTGGACTTGCTTGGTAGACCAGGGTGTCCTCTTCGAACTCACAGAGATCTCCCTGCCTCTGCTTCCGGAGTGCAAAGAATAAAGACAGTATGTCACCACACTGGGCCCTGTGTAGAAAGTAAACTGGATAGTAGTCTACCATCTCTATGACTGGGATTTTTGGAATGTTGCAACATTTGAGTGAAACTGAAATTTCCTACATGACAGATTATAGAAAATGGAAAGCTTAAGATGAAAGGATGGACTATCCAGAGACTACCCCATCCAGGAATCCATCCCATCATCAGCCATCAAACCCTGATACTAATGCACATGCCAGCAAGATTCTGCTGAAGGGACCCTGATATAGCGACCTCTTGTGAGACTATGCCAGTGCCTGGCAAACACAGAAGTGGATGCTCACAGTCAGCTATTGGATGGAACACAGGGTCCCCAATGGAGGAGCTAGAGAAAGTACCCAAGGTGTTGTAGGGGGCTGCTACCCTGTAGGTGCAACAACAATATGACCTCCTGAGCTCGAGTCTCTAGCTGCATATGTAGCAGAAGATGGCCTAATCGGCCATCATTGGCAAGAGAGGCCCCTTGGTCTTGTAAACTTTATATGACCCAGCACAGGGGAAGGCCAGGGCCAAGTAGTAGGAGTGGGTGGGTAGGGGAGTGGGGGGGGGTATAGGGAACTTTCGGGGATAGCATTTGAAATGTAAATAAAGAAAATAATAATAAAGAAAAACCAAGTAACAAAAAAAGAAAGAAAATGGAAAGCTTGTGCATACAGAGGAAGAAATGTGTGTTTATATTAATCTATTTTTCACAGTTTTCAACTTTCTGGAAAAAAAGAAAAAAAAAGAGACAAAATTTCAAGCAAAGGAAGCAGAAAAGGATGTAACTTATTGCTTTGTGAGTAAACTAGGACCAGAAGTCTTTCAGTGTCTTTCTTTATGAACCTGGCAATGTCTACTTACACACTCACTGGTAAGTCCTTTAAAAACAAAAACAAAAACTCATGACAATAATCATTCCATTGTTGATGGTTTTTTTTTTACCATAGACTCATGCTTTCCAATTAGATATTTTCTGCATGTATATATTTTAAAATTCCTAGCTTGAAAAAAGTTCTATAAAAAGGAATCGCTAAAATATTGACCTGTGCTGGGATGACATACAGTGTCTTTATATCTCCTTGGTATGTTTTGGGTGATTAGTCCCAGAATACTCATACCAAGAAAGAGCATGTTTGTTATGTTGTTGGAAATACTATTGGATGGGGAGAACCATCGATACTTAAATTTAAAATAGGTTTAATTTATTTGCTGTTATACATGATTAAATAGAGAAAGAAGAGATGCCATTAGTACAAGACATGATTGGAGTGCTGGTGCTCTGTTCTGTCCCTCACTACATTTCTTGGGTTGGCTTGGCAGGTCATTGTTCTTGTCACCATGGCTGGAGTCGCAGCTGGCAGGCAGAAGTACTAGCCAAGATAGCTCTTTGAAGGCTTTTGCTGTTTCTGGTCTACAGGGTGGGTGGGCCTTGATTATGAAGTCTGCTTCCCCACACAACTTTACCTGCCCCTCACACTAGGCCTGATTTTCAGCACCCTGTCCTGAAAGAGACAACAGAGAGACTCATTCAATCCCTGCCTTTCACAGGGAGGAATGGAGTGTCAACGCATTCATTAAGTAAATTGCTTCAGGACAGTTGAGTCTGGGATTCTGTTTCTGGGTCAGAAAAAAAAAAAAAAAAAAGTATGAACATCCAATTTACAAAACAATACAAATGCTACCGTGTGTGCGTCTACTGAGTGTTCATTGCATCCACAGGCAGCCTGTTTAATATTCTTATCTTATCGTTCTAAGCCCAAAGAGACTTGGCGGTGGGCGTCATTATCCCAGTGGGTCACAATTTAGATAAAGGAAATATTCTGGGTCAATTAGTAGAAATTCAGGCAAAATAAAAGGGTGGGAAAGAGGAGGGGAGAAGATGACTTAAGCATATGGGGGAAGCACTTACCTATTCCCCACTGCGTGACAGGCACCAGGACTCTAAAGATGAAAGGCGCCATCCCATTAGGAGCTGCTTATTCTGCAGGCAGGGAGAGGCAGAAGGTAACAACCTTCATTACATACTTCTTCATGATGCTTGCAGAGCCAAGCCGCAGAAGTGGGACTGTGCTTGGAAAATCACACAAAGTTTGACACATGAGTATTATTTTTGTGCTGGGCACTGAAGTATGAGTTCAAGTTTGAGTGGGTCAATTCTGTGGGGATTCGGATTCGTCACTAGCAGCATGGAGTTCAACTTGAACGAAGGGCCCACGAGTAGGCCCTGGCACATGGAGCGGTTCCATAATAGCTTTAAAACCATCCTGCTTAGCTTTCTAAAATAATTTTTTTTTTCTGTCTGGTGGGGTAGCAGAATTGCCTTTAATTCCGACACTCTAACAGGGGAAGGGGAGCAGAGGCAGGTAGATCTCTCAAGGGAAACAAACATCAAACAAATAACAGTAGATGGTTTTCTTCTCCATAAGCAGTCGATGCTTGCCAACACATGCTTGGCAGCAACCACATGCATGAGCAGAGGCGCAGAAAGTAAGCTAGACTCGAGTGCTCAGGATGGTGAGCTGCAGAAGACGCTTCTGAGGCAAGGGTACTGGTCTACCCCAGGGAGCAGCGATCCCCAACCTCAGAAACACATTTTTTTGTTGTTGTTAATTTATTGATTTATGTTACATTCCTTTGCAGCTTCCCTTCCCTCTTCTCCTCTCTGTCCCTCCCTCTTACCTCCTCCCTCCACATCCTGCTTCCCTTTCTCCTCGGAGAAGATGACCTGCTTGGGTAGCAACACACCTTGGCGTTTCCAATTGTCATAGGACTTCTCCTCTTGAGAATAGACAAGGCAGTTTAGTTAAAGTCACCAGCAGAGATTGCCCCCTGCTACATTTGCTAGAGGTCCTACATGAAGACCAAGCTACACATCTGTTACATATGTGTAGGGGGCCTAGATACATCCTAGCATGCTCTTCGGTTTGTGGTTCATCTCTGTGAGCCCCTATGGGCCCAAGTTAGTAAATTCTATAAGTTTTCTTGAGGTGTCCTTGAGCGCCCCCCCCCCCCCTCCAATCTTTCCTTCTCCTCTCCTATATGATTCCACGAGCTCCACCTTATGTTTGGCTTTGGGCCTTGCCTCCTCAGCAATACTTCTTTCTGCTTAGCTTTATCTTAGGTCTTTCTCCGGAATTATTTTCCCCTCTGCCCCTCACATAAGCAGC
>NC_034592.1:37752722-37756742 GCF_900095145.1 Mus pahari | reverse complement strand
TTAGTAAATTCTATAAGTTTTCTTGAGGTGTCCTCCCCCCCCCCGGCTCCTCCAGTCCTTCCTTCTCCTCTCCCATCTGATTCCATGAGCTCTGCCTTGTGTTTGGCTGTGGGCCTTGCCTCCTCAGCAATACTTCTTTCTGCTTAGCTTTATCTTAGGTCTTTCTCCGGAATTATTTTCCCCTCTGCCCCTCACATAAGCAGCGTCTAAAGTTGTATCAAATGATGATGCACGTCGTGTTCCCAAAAGACCTGACTAGTAAGCAGCCGATTTTGAGACCATTGGACACCGGTGTTGTCATCCAGGAAGGAGGAGAGGTCGGGTGAAAACCAGAAGTTTGCGGAACAGGCTTGAGAAAAGGAAGGAAATGGCAAACTTCAAATATCCAGAAGTGGCAAACTTCAAATATCCAGAAGTGGCAGACTTCAAATATCCAGAAGTGGCAGACTTCAAATATCCAGAAGCAGGGAAGCTGCTTCTCTTTTTCTTTGCAAACATAACCCCTTGTGTTCGTTCTTGCACTCTTTCCATTGACCACGGTTTGAGTCTCCTTTGTGTTTTGCTACCCTTTTCGGAGTAGCTTAGACTGGCTTACCTCCTCAGTCCAATTCCTTAAGCTTGGAGATCATTAGGATGGGAATAAAAACTGCATGTGTCCCTGAGTAAGGCTGAGGCGATTGAAATACAGTCAGGAAAAAGAAACTGGGGCAGACCGTAGCTACACAAATTAATAGGGTGAAAGAGGCAACGTCCCTATTCTGGTGGTAAGCGGCGATCTAGGCTTGTATAGAAAACCGAGTATTAAAGCCTTTCTCACTTGGGCACCCCGTTTCTTCTCAACCCCACTGTTCTCAGAAAAGGAGGCAAGAAAGACCTGAGGAGGCCGTTTTGGGGGTGCCTAGAGGTGGGGAGTCCTTGAAAAGGAGGTGTAAAAGGGCTTAAGTCTATTCATCTCACCCTTTCACTTTGCTCTAAATGGAAGCGTGGTGTTGATGCCAGTGCCCAGGCCAGAGGAGCTGGCAGAGCGACTTGCTTCAGGCAGCTGAAGCCTTTCACAATGACAGCTTTTCTCCCAATGTGTCCTGGTAGGAGTTTGAGTTGACAGACAATAAAGGATGGGGAGGGGAGAGATTCCGACACAGGCTGAACAGCCATTACCCTCGTCTCCATAACAGCCAGTTGGCTAATGGACAAAGAGAACAAATCCAGTGAGGGGTGGTGTCCCAGGCCCCGACCGCCTTGAGTTGTCTTTGGTGAACTCAGAGGCAGACAGCGAGGCTATTATCCCCTGCTGTCCCTCTGCAGGCCAGTGATCCAAGGTTTAGGAAATGAAATGGGTCTAGCATCAGAAAAAAAGTCTCTGGAGGGACATGTTAGAACACTACAGTGTAGAAATTTGTTTCCCAAGACCATGATGAGAGGCCATAAAAATGGTCTTTTCACCTCACCTGCACATAACCTGGCACCTACTGGATGCCCCTGAAACAAGGAGGACATTTAACTTAAATTGCACAAGGAATAACAGGTATCAGAATTTGGGATATTGCCCTACACTTGAGAACACTTCACCTCCCAAATTTTTTGGTATTCTTTAACTTGTTTGACATTCCTTTCCCTTTGAAAGAATGAAATAATATATTGTTATTTCATAAATAAAGAGAATAAACAATCAGGTTTGCTTGGCATGGTGGCATACATATAGTTCTAGCACGTGGAGGTTGAGGCAGACAGTCATGAGTTCAAAGTCAGCACAGGCTACACGGTGCAATCCTGTCTAAATATATAGATAAATCATTTGAACTTTTCCTGTCCCGTAGCTAGCTAGCAAAGGCAGTAATTCCATGAATGCCCCCAGAGCTTCAGGCCATTAGTGACAGTAACCACAAAAATCTCACAATGAGTTTTCATGGTTTCGATAAGCACATTTTTTGAGGAATAATCTACAGATGAATGAGACATTCAACAGAGTCCTTGAAAGTAGCCAGGAAGCTAGTCACTGACAAGGACATCAAATGGATTGCTTCTTCTATTTGCCAGGTACCAGTGTCTGTTTATACATTCCAAGGAAGAAAAGACCAGAAAATTCTCTGCTGAATGTTGTTACTACAATTATACAACAAAAACTCCACAGCTCGACTCTTGGCATGGTTAGTGAACAGATCTCCTGCGAAGTGAAACAGTGAATTTTATAGACAAATTAACAAACAAGTTTTCTGTCATGAACGAAAGGGAGTGGTTGAGAGATTGTCCTCCAGATGGAGAGCCCACTCACACTGGAGTCTCAGGCAGCTTGATAGCTATTTCAGAGCAGTCCTTTGTGACATCCCTCCACTGAGGAATAAATGATGTATGAAACGAAGACGCACCAACTCCGCAGGGAGCGCACACAGGACACTTCCAGCTATAATGTGCAGCTTCTGATGGGTTTTGGCTGTGACCCCTGGGCACAATTTCCATTCAGCTCCGTGGAGCCAGACAGCCTTGTACAGCCCGAAACATGAGAATCCACACTCTCTCTTCTTCTCCGAGGCAGCAAGCAGTCTCCCACTTGAGTTTGCTTGTAAATTTCTTTCATCGAAGACACTTTTCTACCTTGGCCCTTCAATAGTCAGTGATAGTGGTGGCAGTTCATTATTCCAGTTATTGGCACAATATATCACAAAGTCTGGTGAAAAACGTACTTGAAATCTGTGAAATCACTATCACTGGTGTGTTCAAAGCTTTAGGAAGAAAGAACAGCATGGTGTGCAGGTCCTTGAGGGCATCCAAGCACTGTCGTTGTCGTCGTTGTCATCATCTTCATCGTTGTTGTTGTTTGTTTGTTTGTTTGTTTGTTTAAAAAAGCAAAACAAAGTTCCAACATCTGCCATCCAGGTGGGATTATAATTCTATGACAGGAAATTCATGTCCATTGACGCAAGGTTGATGAAGGGTTGATGTCAGGGTAGAAGATTAGCATTGCAATCAGTGAAGTGTGGAAGATCTTGCTGATAGAAGTTTTTCATAGTTCTAGAGGACCACATTCTCAGAAACTGGTAGTTCTAGAAAGCCACATTCATTATTAAATATGCCCATAAAACAATGAATAAGATGTGAGTTTAAAAGACAATGCTTAATACAAATGCAAATATGGGGACAGGCCCGGGTTTTTTGTTGTTGTTGTTGTGTTGTTTTGTTTTTTGTTTGTTTATTTTGTCTGTTGTTGTTGTTGTTGTGTGTGTGTGTGTGTGTGTGTGTGCGCCAAGGGAGATTCACCTTAGGGATTTTCTTTACAGCATTTTTACCATCAGAAAAGTCTATGCAAGCATCTACTGTCATTGATTACAGTTGGAATGTAAGTGTGGATGTCCTTTGTCTGCACATACTCCTCTCTGTACTCCTGGGATATATGCATGCAGTTCCTTCAAGAGCTGTCCTTAACCTACAACTGAGTGTATTGGACAGAGGCATCCTCAGTCTCTGGCAGGATCAGTTCTTCATGCTGGGAGGTTGTGTTCTTGGTTTGAACAGCATCCTTCGACTACTCCCTTCTGCTTGGGGACCTGGAACCACAGCAATGGAAAGGTAGAGTCCATCCCTCACAGCTTGGGAGATTAAGCTCTGATGAGTCTTTCCCAAGGAGGAAGGAAGGCTGCTGGGACAGAGAATGACTGTGGTCACAGAGTCATGGCTGAAGACCCGAGCCGGTTCCCTTTCCCTGTAGACTGGATTAATGTTGTTTTGTTGTCCAAATGAAAATAAAGTTCTTCTAGTTAAATGTGATTATGAAAAAAGTTATTAAGTTCTTTGTAGTAGACTGTTCCACAGAGGTCGGGCATGGTGGCTCATGCCTTTAATCCCAGCACTTGGGAGGCAGATCTTGGAGAGTTCGAGGTGAGCCTGGTCTACAAAGCAAGTCCAGGGCAGCCAGGGTTGTTACACAGAAAAACCCTGTCAAAACGAAACAAAACAAAACACAAAACAAAACAAAACAAAACACAACACAGAGAAACCTTGTCTTAACAAAAAAACAAAACAAAA